>NC_084627.1:1665869-1685869 GCF_033978795.1 Nerophis ophidion
CAACAAAGGCTCCGGCTAATAAGTGAGGATTTTTCTCACGAAAAGGTCGGCCCGCCGCTATGCCACGCTGTTAATAATTAACTGGTTGATGGCGGACACATGAAGCGTGTCTGCTGGCCAGGGTTTGGTGCATTACTCATCCATCTCTGCAAGTAATTTCCCAGCGAAAAGTAAAAAAGAAAGGAGAAAAAAAAAAAAGTGGGAGTCACGACAATGTGGAATACTTCATGACGTGTAAAAAAAAAAAAAAAAAAATGCAAGTGCATCGGGAAAGTATTCACAGCGTTTCACTTTCTCTACATTTTGTCATGTTACATCCTAAATGGAATTAATTCATTTTCGTCCTCAAAATTCTACAGACAATTCCCCCTAGTGGTTAAAGCAGGGGTCACCAACGCCAGGTAGCCTGTAAGGACTAGATGAGTCGCCCGCTGGCCTGTTCTATAAATAGCTCAAATAGCAGCACTTACCAGTGAGCTTTCTCTATTTTTAAAATTGTATTTATTTACTAGCAAGCTGGTCTCGCTTTGCTCGACATTTTTAATTCTAAAAGAGACAAAACTAATAGAATTTAATAATCCAAGAAAATATGTTAAAGACTTGGTCTTCACTTGTTTAAAAAAATTAATTAATTTTTTTTTTTGCTTCTTAAAACTTTCAGAAAGACACTTTTAGGGAAAAAATACAACCTTAAACACGATTTTAGGATTTTTAAACACATACCTTTTGAATTCCTTCCTCTTCTTTCATGACGATTTAAATCAATCTTCAAGTAGATTTGTTTTTTTTATTGTAAAGAATAATAAATACATTTTAATTTAATTATTCATTATAGCTTCTGTTTTTTCGACAAAGAATATTTGTGAAATATTTCTTCAAACTTATTATGATTAAAATTCAAAAATATTATTCTGGCAAATCTAGAAAATCTTTAGAATCAAATTTAAATCTTGTTTCTAAGTCTTTTGCATTTCTTTTAAAATGTTCTGGAAAATCTAGAAGAAAAAAAAGATTTGTCTTTGTTAGAAATATAGCTTGGTCCAATTTGTTATATATTCTAACAAAGTGCAGATTAGATTCTAACCTATTTAAAACATGTCATCAAAATTCGAAAATTCATCTTAATCAGGAAACATTACTAATGTTCCATAAATTCTTTTTTTTCATTTTTTCAAAAAGATTCATATTAGCTAGTTTTTCTCCTTTTTTTCGGTTGAATTCTGAATTTTAAAGAGTCGAAATTGAAGATAAACCATGTTTCAAAATTTAATTTTCATTTTTTTCCTGTTTTCTCCTTTTTAAACTGTATGATTAAGTGTTTTTTTCATCATTTATTCTCTACAAAAAACCTTCCGTAAAAGAAAAAAAAATGTATGACGGAATGACAGACAGAAATACCCATTTTTTATATATATAGATTTATTTATTAAAGGTAAATTGAGCAAACTGGCTATTTCTGGCAATTTATTTAAGTGTGTATCAAACTGGTAGCTCTTCGCATTAATCAGTACCCAAGAAGTAGCTCTTGGTTTCAAAAAGGTTGGTGACCCCTGGGTTAGAGTGTCCTCCCTGAGATCGGTGGGTTGTGAGTTCAAACCCCAGCGAACAGCTGTCTCGTCAGCTGATGCGCGAGCTCGCAACCGCGGCGACTTGGCAGCCAGCCAAACCCCACTTGATAAAATTATATTTTATGGTAAAGCTCATCCGCACCCATATTCATCTTGGCAACCCCAGGTAAGCTCTATATAATTTGGCGTTAGTTCAGCCAGTCTTGTTAATATCAGGGGTGTCCAAAGTGCATCCCAGGGGCCATTTGCAGCCCGCGGGTAATTTTTTAACGGCCCTAAGCACATTCTAAAAATACGATGAAAAAAATAAACAGAAGTGGTGGTATAAAAGAGTAAATAGGTGAAATTAGACAAGAAAATGTTGCAATGTTGTTTACTCTAATAACACAAAGCTGCCATGCAGGCTGTTTTCTTTAAAAAAATAATATTCAAAATCATCAATCCATTCATTTTCTACCGCTTATTCCCTTTCGGGGTGGCGGGGGGCGCTGGCGCCTATCTCAGCTACAATCGGGCGGAAGGCGGGGTACACCCTGGACAAGTCGCCACCTCATCGCATGTCACATTAAATATACTACTTTGATATTTTTGGGGGAAAATGTTGCATATTTTGTGTTTGCCATATCAAAAACATAGTTGTTGTTTTTTTCTAAAGAAAGCCTAATAAGAATAAACAAAACACATTAACAACAAGTTATAATTGACAGATGGATCTGAAGTTGATCTCAAGACGATTGTGTTTAAACAGTATTTTTAATGAGTAGGACCCTTTTAGATCCCCAATAATTTTAGTGCAATTTTTTTTAGTGTGTCACTGCTAAAAAAAAATAACAAATTGAAATCAGACAGCTGCGTCAAATCAAGGAGTGAATAAGACGCCACCGCAGCGTAGAGTGAGAAAAAAAGTTTACTATCCTTGAAGATAACCCAGAGTTGTGCCAAAAAAGTACCAAAAGCTGAACGGACAGCCGGTTTTTCACCTAAAGACTGGTAAAGACTATTAAAGCTACCAAAGGCACCTAGAAGCTACCAAAGGCACCTAGAAGCTACCAAAGGCACCTAGAAGCTACCAAAGGCACCTAGAAGCTACCAAAGGCTCCTAAAAGCTACCAAATGCTCCTAAAAGCTACCAAAGGCTCCTAAAAGCTACCAAAGGCACCTAAAAGCTACCAAAGGCACCTAAAAGCTACCAAAGGCACCTAAAAGCTACCAAAGGCACCTAAAAGCTACCAAAGGCACCTAAAAGCTACCAAAGGCACCTAAAAGCTACCAAAGGCACCTAAAAGCTACCAAAGGCACCTAAAAGCTACCAAAGGCACCTAAAAGCTACCAAAGGCACCTAAAAGCTACCAAAGGCTCCTAAAAGCTACCAAAGGCTCCTAAAAGCTACCAAAGGCACCTAAAAGCTACCAAAGGCTCCCAAAAGCTACCAAAGGCACCTAAAAGCTACCAAAGGCACCTAAAAGCTACCAAAGGCACCTAAAAGCTACCAAAGGCACCTAAAAGCTACCAAAGGCTCCTAAAAGCTACCAAAGGCACCTAAAAGCTACCAAAGGCACCTAAAAGCTACCAAAGGCACCTAAAGGCTACCAAAGGCACCTAAAGGCTACCAAAGGCACCTAAAGGCTACCAAAGGCACCTAAAGGCTACCAAAGGCACCTAAAGGCTACCAAAGGCTCCTAAAGGCTACCAAAGGCTCCTAAAAGCTACCAAAGGCTCCTAAAAGCTACCAAAGGCTCCTAAAAGCTACCAAAGGCTCCTAAAAGCTACCAAAGGCTCCTAAAAGCTACCAAAGGCTCCTAAAAGCTACCAAAGGCTGCTAAAAGCTACCAAAGGCTGCTAAAAGCTACCAAAGGCTGCTAAAAGCTACCAAAGGCTGCTAAAAGCTACCAAAGGCTCCTAAAAAGCTACCAAAGGCTGCTAAAAGCTACCAAAGGCTGCTAAAAGCTACCAAAGGCTCCTAAAAAGCTACCAAAGGCTCCTAAAAAGCTACCAAAGGCTCCTAAAAAGCTACCAAAGGCTCCTAAAAAGCTACCAAAGGCTCCTAAAAAGCTACCAAAGGCTCCTAAAAAGGAAAAATAAGCTGTTTCATTGTTTGAAGAAACTATTGCAAACTAAAGGAAAATAAATGGGAAAAAAATAACTGTGGTCTTTTGAGTGATATCCAGAAGCCATATTCAAAATTGGTGCAGCCTTTCAAGTGGGATAAGCACAGCGAAAAAATTAAAACACTTGACACATACCAAAGACTAAAAATGGGAGCCATTACCTCCTTGCTTGGCACTCAGCATCAAGGGTTGGAATTGGGGGTTAAATCGGCAAAGATGATTCCCGGGCGCGGCCACCGCTGCTGCTCACTGCTCCCCTCACCTCCCAGGGGGTGATCAAGGGTGATGGGTCAAATGCAGAGAATTTCGCCACACCTAGTGTGTGTGTGTGTGTGTGTGTGTGTGTGTGTGTGTGTGTGTGTGTGTGACAATCATTGGTACTTTAACTTTAATAATGACAGTGTGAATTTTTTTTTTTTTTTTTTTTTTTTTTTGGCAAAATTATAAAAAAAATAAATCACATGTACATGAGTATTCACAGCCTTTGCTCAATACTTTGTTGATGCACCCTTGGCAGCAATTAGAGCATGGGTGTCAAACTCTGGCCCGCCGTGTAATTTAATTTGGCCCTTGAGGCAATATCAAATTAACATTACAGCTGGCCCGCCGGTATTACACAGCAGCGGTGCCGCAGTAACCAGGGGCGCCGCTAGGGATTTTGGGCCCCATGAAAAGAATCTTTACAGGGCCCCCAACACATAATTTCATCATTAGGGGCCTCTCTGGGCTCCCCTCCATCATGGGCCCCTAGAATCCGTCTCCTTTACCCCAGTCACGTTTTCGTCTTCTGTAAAGCAGTTAGTCTGCAGTAAACAGCAATGTTGTGACACTCTTAAACAGGACAATACTGCCATCTACTGTACATGCATAAGTGACAATAACATCTACGGCTTTTAGAGAGTGTAGTGCACAATTTGCGCACACAACAAAGAGATAAAGCGGAAGAACCAGCCGTGGCGACGCCGCGACGAGTAAGATGAAGAAATACGCTTGAAAGTTACGAGCCGCAGCTGCAATTGGACCTGGATAACCTCCGGGAAAAAGTAGTGCACTACCAAGTGCTTGGCAGTAAAGATCTTCCTCAGGAAACAAAGATTGACCGGTTTTGGGCAATGCTAATAAGAGATGGAAGATTCCAGACTCAAGAGCATTTGATGAAAGTATTTTTGTGCGTGCCACACAGCAATGCATCATCAGAGAGGGGGTTCAGCATGGTTAGAAAAATAGTTACAGAGAATAGAAGGATGGACAATTCAACCCTTTACTCAACGAGTAGATGAGTGTTGTGTTTGTATATGTGTAAATAAATGAACACTGAAATTCAAGTGTGTGTGTGTGTGTGTGTGTGTGTGTGTGTGTGTGTGTGTGTGTGTGTGTGTGTGTGTGTGTGTGTGTATATATATATATATATATATATATATATATATATATATATATATATATATATACACACACACACACAGTGGGGCAAAAAAGTATTTAGTCAGCCACTGATTGTGCAAGTTCTCCCACTTAAAATGCTGACAAAGGTCTGTAATTTTCTTCATAAGTACACTTCAACTGTGAAAAAAATCCAGGAATTCACATTGTAGGAATTTTAAAGAATTTATTTATAAATTATGGAAGAAAATAAGTATTTGTTCAACCATTCAAAGCTTTCACTGATGGAAGGAGGTTTTGGCTCAAAATCTCACGATACATGGCCCCATTCATTCTTTCCTTAACACGGATCAATCGTCCTGTCTCCTCAGCAGAAAAACAGCCCCAAAGCATGTTTCCACCCCCATGCTTCACAGTAGGTATGGTGTTCTTGGGATGCAACTCAGTATTCTTCTTCCTCCAAACACGACCAGTTGAGTTTATACCAAAAAGTTCTATTTTGGTTTCATCTGACCACATGACATTCTCCCAATCCTCTGCTGTATCATCCATGTATCCATTTTGGTATAAACTCAACTGGTCGTGTTTGGAGGAAGAAGAATACTGAGTTGCATCCCAAGAACACCACACCTACTGTGAAGCATGGGGGTGGAAACATCATGCTTTGGGGCTGTTTTTCTGCTAAGGGGACAGGACTATTGATCTGTGTTAAGGAAAGAATGAATGGGGCCATGTATCGTGAGATTTTGAGCCAAAACCTCCTTCCATCAGTGAGAGGTTTGAACGGTTGACCAAATACTTACTTTCCACCATAATATACAAATATTTAAAATTCCTACAATGTGAATTCCTGGATTTTTTTTTTTCATATTCTGTCTCTCCCAGTTGAAGTGTACCTATGATGAACATTACAGACCTCTGTCATCATTTTAAGTGGGAGAACTTGCACATTCGGTGGCTGACTAAATACTTTTTTGCCACACTGTATATATGAAAGACTTGATTTGGTGAATTTTAGCTGTAAATATACTCCTCTCCCAAACACATCCCGACCCCCAGCCCCCACCAATCGGAAGTCTCAAGGTTGGCAAGTATGAGTACCGAATATGATTCATTAGTATCGCAGTACTATACTAGTACCGATATACAATACAACCCTACTTCTTCAGAGTTAAAAATTTGATCATTTCAAGGATTAAGATAACCCAGCATGATGCTACGGTTAAAATGTGAGTGTAATGCAGATTTAGAGTGGATAAAGTGCACAGTAGCGCCTCTTGGAGACATGCACTGCTGGAAACATATGTGGACATATTAAAACTACAGCTACACAAAATGTCGTCTTCCAGAAAAACTTACTAATAACATTTTTAAACTGTCTAAATTCCGGCATTAAATGTATATTTTGGACCTCGGAGACTGTACCACAACCAAATCGTGCTGAAAAGTAGCTATTTTGCTTGAAAAAGTATTATTTTCCTGCTCTGACTTCTTTGAAGAATCGTTTTGCACGTACTGCAGGGGTGTCCAAACTTTTTCTACTTAGGGCGGCACACTGAAAAATCAAAGCAAAGTTGATCTTTTTTCATTTTCAAAACCAATACAATATTCACTTTTTTTTTTTTTTTTTTTAATTTTTAGGGCTCCCTCAAGTTAGGTCTTACGGACCCAGAAGGGTTTCAGTCTTAAACAAGGTTCAAAATAAGTCTTTTTATTTATTTATTTTTATTTTTATTTTTTATTTTATTTTTTTCATAAAACCCTTGAATCGCTAGTTCTCCTTCATTATTCTATTTACTTTTTACGAGCTTTTTGTCGAAACCCTATTTTCTGAGGCAAAATAAACACAATATTTTTCCCAAAAATATTTTCAAAGTGAAATATTTAATGTGAAGTAATTGGATCCCTAAATAGGTCAATAATTCATAGCAAAATGTATTTGAATTTATTATTATTTTTTGATGTGTAAATATTTTTTTTAGCAAAGACTGTTATTAAATTCCACTAAAATCCTTAGAGATCCAAAAGTGCCACACTCATAAAAAGGTTTTTTTTTTTTCCATTCAACACTTAAATCTCTATATCAGCTTCAGATAATATATTGTAATTGGTTTAGTATATTTATAATAACAATCAATAGGATAATTAGTATTAGTATATACAGTAATTAGTATGGACCTTTTTTTTTTTCTAATTTTCCTATTTTTCATGTTTTTATGTTTGTTGTATTTATTTCCTTCTTGTCCTTAAATCAATCCATAATTTATAGCAACATTGCTTTTTATTCATTATTATTTTTTGAGCTGCGATGAGGTGGCGACTTGTCCAGGGTGTACACCGCCTTCCGCCCGATTGTAGCTGAGATAGGCGCCAGCGCCCCCCGCCGCCCCAAAAGGGAATAAGCGGTAGGAAATGGATGGATGGATTATTTTTTGAGAAATCATTTAAAAAATGGTGTTATTAGAGTCGATAATGCAACTTTTTCTCGTTGCATTTCACCTATTCGCTCTTTAATTCCACTTTTTAATTTAGAAAAAAAAAATGTATATATTTTATTATTTTTAGAATGATGTGCTGCGGGCCGGTAAAACATTAGCTGCGGGCCGAAAATGGCCCCCGGGCCCCACTTTGGACACCCCTGGCGTACTGTCTAAATCTGGGGTCCCCAAACCTTCTGGCTCCAAGGGCCAAAGTGAAAATGTGCCCCAAGGGCCAAACACAGCAATTTTAAGCGTACAGCAGCACCATGAGTGAGGAGTTTAGAGCCATACCGTCATATATAAAGATGTGAAGAGAAGTAAAATATATTTATATTGCACTTTTCTCTCGTGACTCAAAGCGCTTTACATAGTGAAACCCAATATCTAAGTTCCATTTAAACCAGTGTGGGTGGCACACAAAGTGTCTTGCCCAAGGACACAACGGTAGTGACTAGGATGGCTGGAGCAGGGATCGAACCCAGAACTCTCAAGTTGCTGGCACGTCCGCTATACCAACCGAGCTATACCGATAATTCTTAACTGTCACAATGGATAGATGGCAACTAGTCACAGTATTGGAGGAAGGTATATGGCCCCAATCCTTTCTACTGGAAATGATGGAAAGCGCCACTGACAGTTTGGTTTTGTTTTAGTTTTTCCTCTGTGTATGTCTGTTTCCTTTCAGCGCTTTTATTTTGGTCATTTCCTGTCTTTCTCCCTGAGCGCTGTTTCCACTCAGCTGCGGCTGATTGGCACCTGGCCACACCTGGTGTCAATCAGCCCGCTCCTATTTTTACCTGCTTTTTCCTCCAGTCAGTGCTGGATTATTGCCGTGTCGATGTCACCACTACCTGTCCATGTCATTATTACTTATCGTTGTAGCTGTGCCTACTTCTGTTCACTCTGTTCATGCCATAGTTCTGTCGTGTCACAGTGAGTGTTTTTGTTCTTAGCCAAGTTTGTTATCCGCCTCGTGCGCGCCTTTTTGTTTGCACCCTTTTGGTTTCTTCTTGTTTTAATGTTTAATTAAATAATGTTGTCCTTTTACTATGCCTGCCGCCTTCTCTGCATCTTGGGGTTCGTCACAAACTCAACCTGACAGCCACTCTACATAGAAATATAGTGAAACTTGGCATTGCCACAAAACACATTCCAAGATTCTCAACACCCAATCCATCTGCCACCCAATTCGTCACGTTTCATGTGTCAGGTAAACTACAACCATATTAATCCTTTTCTTACAGTAGCATTGCAGACATGCCATCGATTATTGTGAGAGCACGGAAGGGCTCAGTATGAATTTTAGAAGTCACTCTTTTGTGGACCCAAATTAAACCACTCAGCCGGCCAAATTTGACCAGTGTGGCTCAGATGGTTGAGCGGTCGTCCAGAAACTTGAGGGTTCCTGGTACGAATACAGCTTCTCCCATCCTAGTCACTATTGTTGTGTCCTTGGGCAGGACACCTAACCCACCACTTGACCCAGTGCTACTAACACTGGTGTATAAAGGTGTGGCGTAAAAAAGAATTTCTTAATCCAAATGGAAACAAAGGGGAGCAAAGGCGTACCGTGCACTTGTTGGGCTTCTCTCCCGAATGGATCCTCATGTGGATCAGAAGCTTGTAACGGGCATTGAAGGGTTTAAGGTCGCGAGAACACCCTGCCCAGTAGCACGTGAAGTCCTCAGCCTTCCTCTGGTCCACGTGGATCTTTTCTATATGCCTCACGAGCTCGTCCTTTTGGTCGTAGACGGCGCTGCAGTCCATCCACATGCAGCAGCGGGCCCCGTAGTCTTCCAGTTCGCCTTCCTCTTCCTCCAGCATTGGGACCTGGGGTAAAAAGCTGAGCCCATGCCGGGGCAGACCCTGGTTGAGACGATCTTGAGTCTTTAGCTTGTGGCGACTTCTAGGAAAGTTGTGGGAGTGGTAAGGTGGCGGTGGTCCCTGAGGAATGGTCGCTTCTTGAGAAGTCAATTGTGTTGGTTGTAGCGGCAGAGGTGGCAGAATGTTGCCATGTTCTTGTCTAGTGGTCTCTGAAGTCCTGTCCACTTCCTGTGGAACGGAAAAGCACTGGTTCTCCAATACCATATTAGCCTGACCTTCCAGACGCTCTTTGAGAACCTTCACGTGAGTGGACTCGTCCAGTGGAGCCAGACTATCTGAATGGTTTGGGACAGAGTAGGGATGCAGCTGGGAGATGCAGGACCCCTTCACACCCAAGAAGTGGCCGTAGCCTTCGGAGTGGACAGGAGAGAGCGCTGGGTGGGAGGCCGGCGAGCTTCGGGAGCCATTGATGTAAGCCACAAGGGAAGTAGGAGAGGTGCGTATGATGGAGTTGAAATCGATCCCCGTGACATCGGACAGAGGTGACATGGAAAGAGCTCTCTTCTTTTGCTGTCTGGGGCTACCGGAATCCCCAGTGAAAAGGTACGAGGGCAAGGAGGCTGATGCGGTCGACGCCGTCGTGCCGGACATGGCCGTGCCAGGCGGGAGGCCGAGCTGCTCCCCGCCCTCGTTGGCTTGGGCGGAACATGGCGTCTCTCCCAGCGGGGGCAGCACGCGGTAGCCGGACGGCCAGTCGTGCTTGCCGCTAAACACAGACTGAGTTTCGAAGAGACTGAGGGTGGTGGACGCCAGGGATTCTCTGGATAACAAAGACCTGAAACACATACATTGTACGTTTTGGCACTTGTACAAACCCTGTTTCCATATGAGTTGGGAAATTGTGTTAGATGTAAATATAAACAGAATACAATGATTTGCAAATCCTTTTCAACCCATATTCAGTTGAATATGCTACAAAGACAACATATAAGATGTTCAAACTGATAAACTTAATTTTTTTGTGCAAATAATCATTAACTTTAGAATTTGATGCCAGCAACATGTGACAAAGAAGTCGGGAAAGTTGGCAATAAATACTGAAAAAGTTGAGGAACGCTCATCAAACACTTATTTGGAAGATCCCACAGGTGTGCAAACTAATTGGGAACAGGTGGGTGTTCCCAATTAGTAGAAGCATTTAAGTTTCACCTTAAAACTCATCTGTATACTCTAGCCTTTAAATAGCCCTCCTTTTTAGACCAGTTGATCTGCCGGTTCTTTTCTTTCTCCTATGTCCCCCCCTCCCTTGTGGAGGGGGTCTGGTCCGATGACCATGGATGAAGTACTGGCTGTCCAGAGTCGAGACCCAGGATGGACCGCTCGTCGGGACCCAGGATGGACCGCTCGCCTGTATCGGTTGGGGACATCTCTACGCTGCTGATCCGTTTGAGATGGTTTCCTGTGGACGGGACTCTCGCTGCTGTCTTGGATCCGCTTTGAACTGAACTCTCGCGGCTGTGTTGGAGCCACTATGGATTGAACTTTCACAGTATCATGTTAGACCCGCTCGACATCCATTGCTTTCGGTCCCCTAGAGGGGGGGGGGGGGGTTGCCCACATCTGAGGTCCTCTCCAAGGTTTCTCATAGTCAGCATTGTCACTGGCGTCCCACTGGATGTGAATTCTCCCTGCCCACTGGGTGTGAGTTTTCCTTGCCCTTTTGTGGGTTCTTCCGAGGATGTTGTAGTCGTAATGATTTGTGCAGTCCTTTGAGACATTTGTGATTTGGGGCTATATAAATAAACATTGATTGATTGATTGATTGATGATTGGGTATAAAAGCAGCTTCCATGAAATGCTAAGTAATTCACAAACCAAGATGGGGCGAGGGTCACAAATTTGTAAGCAAATTCTCTAACAGTTTTAGAACAACATTTCTCAACATACTATTGCAAGGAATTTAGGGATTTTACCATCTACGGTTCGTAAAATCATCAAAAAGTTCAGAGAATCTGGAGAAATCACTGCACATAAGCGATGATATTATGGAACATTGATCCCTCAGGCGGTACTGCATCAAAAACAGACATCAGTGTGTAAAGGATATCGCCACATGGGCTTAATAACACTTTATAAAACCACTGTCAGTAATGACAGTTGGTTGCTACATCTGTAAGTGCAAGTTAAAACTATCCTATGCAAAGCAAAACCCATTTATCAACAACACCAAGGAACACCGCTGGCTTCTCTGGGCCCGAGCTCATCTAAGATGGACTGATGCAAAGTGGAAAAGTGGTCTGACGAGTCCACATTTCAAAATATATTTGGAAACTGTGGACGTGGTGCCCTTTCGGAACAAAGAGGAAAATAACCATCCGGATTGTTAGAGGCGCGAAGTTCAAAAGCCAGGATCTGTGATAGTATGGGGGTGTATTAGTGCCCAAGGTTTGGGTAACTTACACATCTGTGAAGGCACCGTTAATGCTGAATGGTCCATACAGGTTTTGGAGCAACATATGTTGTCATCCAAACAACATTATCATGGACGCCACTGCTTATTTCAGCAAGACAATGCCAAGCCACGTGTTACAACAGCGTGGTTTTGTAGTAAAAGAGTGCGGGTACTTTCCTGGCCCGCCTGCAGTCCAGACCTGTCTCCCTTCAAAAATGTTTGGCGCATTATGAAGCGTGAAATAGGACAGCGGAGACCCCGGACTGTTGAACGACTGAAGCTCTACATAAAACAAGAACGGGAAAGAATTCCACTTTCAAAGCTTCAACAATTAGTTTCCTCAGTTCCCAAACGTTTGAGTGTTGTTAAAAGAAAAGGTGATGTAACACAGTGGTGAACATGCCCTTTCCCAACTACTTTGGCACGTGTTGCAGCCATGAAATTCTAAGTTAATTATTATTTGCAAAAAAAATTAATAAAATGTATCAGTTTGAACATCAAATATGTTGTCTTTGTAGCATATTCAACTGAATATGGGTTGAAAAGGATTTGCAAATCATTGTATTCCGTTTATATTTACGTCTAACACAATTTCCCAACTCATATGGTTTGTACATATGCAAGCTCGCCGATGTCGATGTTTCCCACCTGGCGTCGAGGGGAAGCTGATGGGCCAGTCTTGACGTGACATCGTATGAATGGATTGACAATGGAATACTGGTCACCGTTAGGTTTGAACTAGCCGGATGTCCCAGAACTTCAATGACAGGCCTTGACACGGCACAACCTGATGGACACAAGGTCTCAACATGAATGAACAGTGTCAGGAGTAGGAAGTCAGAAAAGGTGGTTTACAGACCGTGTCCCCTAACCCTGACCCAACACATTTCAAGTCTGTTTCAAGCTATGGAATTTCCCTTTCGAACCCAAGCAGGCAAAGACACCTTCTGCTCTGTTAATCACTAATGAGTTCAGTCCAGCTTCCACTCTGAACAAACTGACTTCAGGCAGCAGCTTTATGCTCGGTTAATTATCAATAAATGACAGAGCAGAGAGTTTTAGCCTGGATGACCGCTTGGGTGAGAAAAGTAGGTGATTGAGTTTTGCTCATATCTAAATCTATTCTGTTGTGTTATTATGTGCCAGAGGACTTCAGCAGGTTGAAACAATAAGGAGCAAATACTTGCTTGTAAAAATCTTGTTAGGACATCTTCAGTGAAGGAAAGCTTGACAATTTTAACATTTTTAATCCTCTCTAACTGCCGACAAATTTGTGTCTGAGGTTGTTGGATATGAGCTGGGTATGCTTGGAGGCGCAGCAGCTCGAGACAATTTTAAACCCGATAAGATAAGGCTGTTTTCGCGCTAAAGGCACATCGTGTTTAGGGTTGTTGGAGGAAGGTTAAGGATGAAGGGCAGTAGCATATGACTTCGGGGGAAGTGCATTAACCGCAAATCCTCCCAAATACATTTTTCAAACTCGCCAATTAAACCTCAGTTCCAATTAAGACAAATTGTGTTTGGGTTTGTTGAATCGAGAGTTAAGGATCCTGGTGCCCAGAGGACCTCTGTGGAGGCGCAGCAACTTCCATCCATCCATCCATTTTCTACAGCTTATTCCCTTTTTTGGGGTCGCTGGCGCCTATCTCAGCTACAATCGGGCGGAAGGCGGGGTACACCCTGGACAAGTCGCAACCTCATCGCAGGGCCAACACAGATAGACAGACAACATTCACACTCACATTCACACACTAGGGCCAATTTAGTGTTGCCAATCAACCTATCCCCAGGTGCATGTCTTTGGAAGTGGGAGGAAGCCGGAGTACCCGGAGGGAACCCACGCATTCATGGGGAGAACATGCAAACTCCACACAGAAAGATCCCGAGCCTGGATTTGAACCCAGGACTGCAGGACCTTCGTATTGTGAGGCAGACACACTAACCCCTCTGCCACCGTGAAGCCCGGCGCAGCAACTTGGGGAACAAAATAATCGTATTTTCAAAAATGGTAGATCGCTTCAACTACCGTATTTCCTTCAATTGCCGCCGGGTATATAGTATGCGCCTGACTAGAATTACTGCCGGGTCAAACTTGTTTCACAAAATAATTAGCGCATGCTTAGTATTACCACCGGCTCAGGACTAACGCCGGGTCCAACTCGTTTTGAAAAATATTATTTTTATTAGTGCATGCCTAGAATTTCCGCCGGGTCAAACTCGTCACATCACGATTTATCATTCTTTAATGTCCTATGTGTTCTTTGATGTTTGATGTTTCCCTCTTACACACATGTAAGAGGGATGTGTACTATGGCTATGAGTTGTTTTTTTTTTCCCCTTGGCCTCAGTCTGCACCCCCTCTCCAGGGCCCAGGCTAAGACTGACTTTTTAATTTTATTTTAATCTTCTATTCCCCCCCCGCCCCCCCTTGTTTACCTGTATCTCATCTTTTTTTGTAATGGGCGCTGGAAGCCGGCAGACCCGTCAGCGATCCTGTTCTGTCTCCCTTTAATGTTTGTCTGATCTTGAATGGGATTGTGCTGAAAATTGTAATTTTCCTGAAGGAACTCTCCTGACGGAATAAATAAAGTACTATCTATCTAATCTAATCATTTTCAAAATGGAGGAGGCTGATTTCAATAATTTGAAATCGCATAAAGGGAAGAAGATTAAGAGCTATTCAGTAGGATTTAAGGTCCAAGCTATTGAATATGCTAAAAAGAACAGTAAGCAGCTATGTTTTATTCCGTGAAAGAGCAGCATTACGTGCTTTTTCGGCGCTTTGGTGGATGCGGCGCTCCCGTCGAACGCCGTTGTGTGCTGCTTGCATTTCTTCTCTATGGTGAGGGTGAGTGCATTACACACTAAATGGCTGAACAATATTGTGAATGTGTTTGGTCCGGCAATTTCGTCCGCAGGGTTCAAAGTATGGGAACAAGTAGCGGCTTATTATCCGGAAATTTGGGTAGCTAAAACTGAATGTAGTGGTTTGTGTTGTGGTTTGTGCAGCCCTTTGGGACACTAGTGATTAAGGGCTATATAAATGAACATTGATTGATTGATTGATTTGATTAATATACCGTAGCTGCGTGTGTCAAATATGAGCCATTAAATGACTCTCGCCTCCTGGTGGTAGAGGGCGCTAGTGATCCTTCTTGCGACTACTCGGCTGCAGAAGAAGTGACAACAAGCAGCAAGAGTGTGAAGCGATCGTTTATTTTTTCTTCTCGCTTGCACTTTTAACATGGAGGATTACATATCAAAAATAAAACAGTTTTCTGAACTTGACTTTCATTCGAAGCAGGAGGTAATAAAGGAAGATCTCCATCGAGACAGACTTTTAAAACGTAAGAAAGATAAGGAAGACTTCTATAAACAAGTTATCGATGCTTTTGATCAGAAGGATCTGCGCATGGACTTCATTTATAAGTAAAGGTAAGACCATAATGACGTTTTTTTTTTTTTTTTAATTAAATGTGCTTTTCATGATGGTATCCTTACATCACACTCAAATTTATAAGCACAGGCCTAAATTTACCGCATGCCTTTGGTAAGCGCCAGAGTGAGAAGAAGTTTTAAAATAATTAGCGCATGCTTGCCTTTACCGAATGCCTTTGGTAAGCGCCGGAGTGAGAAGAGGTTTTAAATTAATTAGCGCCCCGGCGGCAATTCAAGGAAATACGGTGTACATTGAAGACCATATATGGTCGGTATGGATGCTTGGCGTCAGGAAAGTGCAGCAGCTTGGAAAAAAAAAAAAAGTTTTGAAATCCATCCATCCATCCATCCATCATCTTCCGCTTATCTGAGGTCGGGTCGCGGGGGCAGCAGCCTAAGCAGGGAAGCCCAGACTTCCCTATCTCCAGCCACTTCGTCTAGCTCTTCCCGGGGGATCCCGAGGCGTTCCCAGGCCAGCCGGGAGACATAGTCTTCCCAACGTGTCCTGGGTCTTCCCCATGGCCTCCTACCAGCTGGACGTGCCCTAAACACCTCCCTAGGGAGGCGTTCGGGTGGCATCCTGACCAGATGCCCGAACCACCTCATCTGGCTCCTCTCGATGTGGAGGAGCAGCGGCTTTACTTTGAGCTCCTCCCGGATGGCAGAGCTTCTCACCCTATCTCTAAGGGAGAGCCCCGCCACCGGGCGGAGGAAACTCATTTCGGCCGCTTGTACCCGTGATCTTATCCTTTCGGTCATGACCCAAAGCTCATGACCATAGGTGAGGATGGGAACGTAGATCGACCGGTAAATTGAGAGCTTTGCCTTCCGGCTCAGCTCCTTCTTCACCACAACGGATCGATACAACGTCCGCATTACTGAAGACGCCGCACCGATCCGCCTGTCGATCTCACGATGTTTTAAAATGTGCTAAGCTAATGCCAGCGTCATGCTTACAAAAGAGCTACTGGACATCACATTCCCATCCTCACCTATGGTTAATGAGCTTTGGGTTATGACCGAAAGGATAAGATCACGGGTACAAGCGGCCGAAATGAGTTTCCTCAGCCGGGTGGGGGTCTCTCCCTTAGAGATAGGGTGAGAAGCTCTGCCATCCGGGAGGAACTCAAAGTAAAGCCGCTGCTCCTTCACATCGAGAGGAGTCAGATGAGGTGGTTTCAGCATCTGGTCAGGATGCCACCCGAACGCCTCCCTATGGAGGTGTTTAGGGCACGTCCAACCGGTAGGAGGCCACGGGGAAGACCCAGGACACGTTGGGAAGACTATGTCTCCCGGCTGGCCTGGGAACGCCTCGGGATCCCCCGGGAGGAGCTGGATGGATGGATGGATCATTTTTGGGGATTTGTACAATCAATAAAGACACAATTTCTCCCACTTTTGTTAGGTTTTTCTAATAGGGTAGTTAGGCCTTGGTGGAGGTCTTCACTCCAATTACCTGTCTGCATGCCGGTATGGGATGAGAGCTTAGCGTCATGCTGACCATTTGTCAACACCTTCCTGCGGAGGCTCAGGCTCGGCAGGGCCACGTGGCCGCCGTTTGGGTTCCCTGTCGTCGATTTGTCCGCGCTGGGGAAGCGGGGACCGCCCCAGTGGGGGGAAGCTGCGGGTGCCTTGATGGATTGGGACCTGTGCCCTCTGATCTTCGCTAGCGACGGGGACACGGTGCATGGCGACACCAGGAGCTGGCAGCCCTTTTCGCTCATGGCTGGGGCTGACGGCTCAGAGGAAGCTCATGGTGCTGCCAAAAAGTCCACCTTTTGGGTCAGACTGCATGGTTTTTGGCTTGGACCTGCAAAGCATCTAATCAGCGAAGGAACACAATATACTGTGGTGGTCAAAAGTTTACATACACTTGTAAAGAACATAATGTCATGGCTGTCTTGAGTTTCAAATCATTTCTACAACTCTTGTTTGTGAGCACATACTTGGTCACCAAAAACGTTCAGAAAATTTGGTTCTTTTATTGGTCTACTGAAAATGTGAGCAAATCTGCTGGGTCAAAAGTATACATGCAGCACTGTTAATATTTTGTTACATGTCACTTGGCAAGTTTCACTGCAATGAGGCGTTTTTGGTAGACATCCACAAGCTTCTGGTTGAATTTTTGACCATTCCTCTTGACAAAATTGGTGCAGTTCAGCTAAAGTTGTTGGTTTTCTGACATGAACTTGTTTCTTCAGCAATTGTCCACACATTTAAAGGCCTACTGAAAGCCACTACCACCGACCACGCAGTCTGATAGTTTATGTATCAATGATGAAATATTAACATTGCAACACATGCCAATATGGCCGGGTTAGTTTACTAAATTGCACTTTGAAATTTCCCGCGAAGTGTCCTGTTGAAAATGTTGCGGTATGATGACGCGTGCGTTTGACGTCTTGGGTTGTAGCGGACATTTTTTTCCAGCCTGATCCAAGCTATAAGTAGTCTGCTTTAATCGCATAATTACAAAGTAATTTGGACATCTGTGTTGCTGAATCTTTTGCAATTTGTTCAATTAATAATGGAGAAGTCAAAGTAGAAAGAGGGAGGTGGGAAGCTTTTAGCCTTTAGCCACACAAACACAGTCAGTGTTTCCTTGTTTAAAATTCTTGAAGGTGAATTTTTACTATGGTACAGAGCGGTCAAGCGAACATGGATCCCGACCACATGTCAACCGGCAGGTTTCGGTGAGAAAATTGTGGTAATAAGTCGGCTCTTACCGTAGTTATAAGCGGAGCTTGCGTCCTCCGGCAGCTGCGGACTATTACCTCCTCCCGCGGAGACACTGGCAGTCACTACACCCGTGGCCACACCCCTCCGACTTTCAGGTACCATATAATCTCACTAAAACACTAGTAACACAATGGGCAGTTAAGGGATTTTCCAGAATTATCCTAGTAAATGTGTCTAACATCTGAATCGCTCTCACTGCCATCGCCTTTTTTTTAATTTTATTTTATTTTAACTTTTTTTTTTTCTAGTCCTTCACTCTCACTTTCCTCATCCACAAATCTTTCATCCTCGCTCAAATTGAGGAAATTTTTGCTTTCTCAGTCCGAATCGCTCTAGTTGCTGGTGGCTATGATTGTAAACAATGTTCAGATGTGAGGAGCCCTACAACCCGTGATGTCACGCGCACATCGTCTGCTACTTCCGGTAAAGGCAAGGATTTTTTATTAGCGATCAAAAGTTGCAAACTTTATCATGGATGTTCTCTACTTTCAGCAAAAATATGGTCAAGTATGACACATAGAATGGACCTGCTATCCCCGTTTAGATAAGAAAATCTCATTTCAGTAGGCCTTCAAGTCAGGACTTTGGGAAGGCCATTCTAAAACCTTAATTCTAGCCTGATTTAGCCATTCCTTTACCACTTTTGACGTGTGTTTGGGGTCATTGTCCTGTTGGAACACCCAACTGCGCGCAAGACCCAACCTCCGGGCTGATAATTTTAGGTTGTCCTGAAGAATTTGGAGGTAATCCTCCTTTTTCATTGTCCCATTTACTCTCTTTAAAGCACCAGTTCCATTGGCAGCAAAACAGGCCCAGAGTATAATACAAAGTTTGTACTACCACCACGCCGCTTGGCGGTAGGAATGGTGTTCCTGGGATCAAAGGCATCACCTTTTCTCCTCCAAACATATTGCTGGGTATTGTGACCAAACAGCTCAATTTTTGTTTCATCTGATATCACATGGACAAAGATAAGACATTCTGGAGGAAAGTTATGTGGTTAGAGGAAACAAAAAATTTAGCTGTTTGGCCACAATGCCAGGATATAATCCCAGGAACACCACACCTACCTTCAAGCATGGTGGGGGTAGTATTGTGCTCTGGGCTTGTTTTGCTGCCAATGGAACTGATGCTTTACAGAGAGTAAATGGGACAATGAAAAATGAAGATTGTCATGATTTGGGTTGCAGCTCAAGGCGCGGTTTGTTCTCCCGGGATGCAGAACGGAAAACTCCTGACAAAGCGTGAAGGTAGGCGTATGGTTTAATTTTCAAAATCAACGAGGCACAAAAAGACTTAGAAGAAAAGTGCCGATCGAACCGGATGCTATTTTAGCATGAGCTAGAAAGCAAGCAGAAAAAGTTCGTAACATCAGCGTAAAGCAAAACAAAGAAGCCAGGATGGGTGACCGGGAAAGGCAGGCTTAAATAGTGTCTCTGATTGGAAACAGGTGAGCGTCCCGAACACAAGAGGCAGGTGAAAATATGTAACCATGGTCACAAACTCAGGAGGTGCACAAACACGAACTGAAGGAGTCCAAAACTAACCGAAAACACAAAACCTGACCCGGACCACAGATCACTTCCCAATTCTTCAGGACAACCTAAAATCATCAGCCCGGAGGTTGGGTCTTGGGCACAGTTGGGTGTTCCAACAGGACAATGACCCCAAACACATGTCAAAAGTGGTAAAGGAATGGCTAAAACAGGCTAGAATTAAGGTTTTAGAATGGCTGTGTGGACAATGCTGAAGAAACAAGTCCACTGCAAAAAAAATCAGTGTTAAAAAACAAGAAAAAAACAAACAAAAATTAGGGGTATTTTACTTGAACTAAGGAAAATTATCTGCCAATAGAACAAAGAAATTCGGCTTGTCAAAACTTTCCAAAACCAGTTAAATTAGCTAACCTCAATAAACATACCTTAAAATAAATATATTCTCACTAACAAGTGCACTTTTCTTGGTAGAAAAACAAATGAGACTTTTTTTGCAAAATATGTTTAATAATATT
>NC_084627.1:1690869-1745869 GCF_033978795.1 Nerophis ophidion
TGGAACATCTCACAGGTGAACAGGCTAATTGGGAACAGGTGGGTGCCATGATTGGGTATAAAAGCAGCTTCCATGAAATGCTCAGTCATTCACAAACAAGAACGGGGCGGAGGGTCACCACTTTGTGAACAAATGCGTGAGCAAATATTCCAACAGTTTAAGAACAACATTTCTCAACGAGCTATTGCAAGGAATTTAGGGATTTTCACCATCTACGGTCCATAATATCATTAAAGGATTCAGAGAATCTGGAGAAATCACTGTACGTAAGCGACGATATTACGGACCTTCGATCCCTCAAGCGGTACAGCATCAAAAAGCGACATCTGCGTGTAAAGGATATCACCACATGGGCTCAGGAACTACAGTTTGTCGTTACTTCTGTGTGTGCAAGTTAAAACTCTACTATGCAAAGCCAAAGCCATTTATCAACAACACCCAGAAGCGTCGCAGGCTTTGCTGGGCCCGAGCTCATCTAAGATGTACTGATGCAAAGTGGAAAAGTGTTCTGTGGTCTGATTTGTTTTGGTTACTCTGGATGTCGTGTCCTCTGGAACAAAGAGGAAAAGAACTATCCGGATTGTTCTAGGCGCAAAGTTTAAAAGCCAGCATCTGTGATGGTGATACAAAACAAGTATTGATAGTATTTTTTTTTTTTTTAAATCAATTGGCCATCACAAACATCATGTTGTCATGACAATAAAGTGAAAATCTTTTTTTTAAATGTGTGCCATTACATCTGTTCAATGTCATTTTCACCCGCCTTCATGCCACTTTTTAATTGGCCATACCATAGCCACCTGTCGCAGTTTGTTTGCGCTGGTTTGAACCTCTCCTCCCCCTTTTGCACCAACCTCCATTTAAGCCATTCATTTTTCCTGATCCTCGCTGAGTGTTTGCACTGCAGAGTGCACTCTTGGTTCCCATGGAAACCAACTATGTTTCTTGGCTGGAGGAGAAAACGCCGAAACTACACCACAGTGTGGAAATATGGAAACTAGGAACATCAAGTTTGACGGACGCACATATGGAATGTTAATTACATGACAGCTATATCAATGTTTTTGTTTTTTAAGTTTCATGTGTTTATTATTGTGGTTAAAGAACATCGGTTCTAATATTTTGATTACTCCATTTGCTCAATAATTGGACCAAATTATTACAAACACCCACAAAATGTATGAATAGATAATGTGAATCAAAACTGAGCATGATTAAATGATGAAAAGGCAGACTTTTTGGATGAAACTTTTGTATCGGGTCCCTTTTTTAGATCAGGGGATTTTTGTATTAACTCACATTTAGAGATGTCCGATAATGGCTTTTTTCCCCCCCGATATTCCGATATTGTCTATGTTTCAGTTTTTCCTGTGCATTTGTCCTTTTTTCCTGTCAGCGCTTTTATTTTGTCTTTTATTTCCTGCTTGTTTCACTGGGTGTTGTGTCCCCTCAGCTGTGGCTTATTTGCACCTGGTGTCAATCAGCCAGTTGCTATTTAGACCTGCTTTGTCCTCCACTCTGCGCTGGATTATTTTTTCCCCCCGATATTCCGATATTGTCCAACTCTTTTCCGGCTATGTTTCCGTTTTTCCTCTGCATTTGTCTTTTTTTCCTGTCAGCGCTTTTATTTTGTCTTTATTTCCTGCTTGTTTCACTGGGTGCTGTGTCCCCTCAGCTGTGGCTGATTGGAACCTGGCCACACCTGGTGTCAATCAGCCAGTTACTATTTAGACCTGCTTTGTCCTCCACTCTGCGCTGGATTATTTTTCTCCCCCGATATTCCGATATTGTCCAACTCTTTTCCGGCTATGTTTCAGTTTTTCCTCTGCATTTGTCTTTTTTTCCTGTCAGCGCTTTTATTTTGTCTTTTATTTCCTGTTTGTTTCTCTGAGTGCTGTGTACCCTCAGCTGTGGCTTATTTGCACCTGACCACACCTGGTGTCAATCAGCCGGGTGCTATTTAGACCTACTTTGTCCTCCACTCTGCGCTGGATTATTTTTTCCCCCCGATATTCCGATATTGTCCAACTCTTTTCCGGCTATGTTTCAGTTTTTCCTCTGCATTTGTCTTTGTTTCCTGTCAGCGCCTTTGATTTGTCTTTTTTTCCTGCTTGTTTCTCTGAGTGCTGTGTCCCCTCAACTGTGGCTGATTGGAACCTGCCCACACCTGGTGTCAATCAGCCAGTTGCTATTTAGACCTGCTTTGTCCTCCACTCTGCGCTGGATTATTTTTTCCCCCCGATATTCCGATATTGTCCAACTCTTTTCCGGCTATGTTTCCGTTTTCCTCTGCATTTGTCTTTGTTTCCTGTCAGCGCCTTTGATTTGTCTTTTTTTCCTGCTTGTTTCTCTGAGTGCTGTGTCCCCTCAGCTGTGGCTGATTGGAACCTGGCCACACCTGGTGTCAATCAGCCGGGTGCTATTTAGACCTACTTTGTCCTCCACTCTGCGCTGGATTATTTTTTCCCCCCGATATTCCGATATTGTCCAACTCTTTTCCGGCTATGTTTCAGTTTTTCCTCTGCATTTGTCTTTGTTTCCTGTCAGCGCTTTTGATTTGTCTTTTTTTCCTGCTTGTCTCTCTGAGTGCTTTGTCCCGTCAACTGTGGCTGATAGGAACCTGGCCACACCTGGTGTCAATCAGCCAGTTGCTATTTAGACCTGCTTTGTCCTCCACTCTGCGCTGGATTATTTTTTCCCCCCGATATTCAGATATTGTCCAACTCTTTTCCGGCTATGTTTCAGTTTTTCCTCTGCATTTGTCTTTGTTTCCTGTCAGCGCTTTTATTTTGTCTTTATTTCCTGCTTGTTTCACTGGGTGCTATGTCCCCTCAGCTGTGGCTGATTGGAACCTGGCCACACCTGGTGTCAATTAGCCGGGTGCTATTTAGACCTGCTTTGTCCTCCACTCTGCGCTGGATTATTTTTTCCCCCCGATATTCCGATATTGTCCAACTCTTTTCCGGCTATGTTTCAGTTTTTCCTCTGCATTTGTCTTTGTTTCCTGTCAGCGCTTTTATTTTGTCTTTATTTCCTGCTTGTTTCACTGGGTGCTGTGTCCCCTCAGCTGTGGCTGATTGGAACCTGGCCACACCTGGTGTCAATCAGCCAGTTGCTATTTAGACCTGCTTTGTCCTCCACTCTGCGCTGGATTATTTTTTCCCCCCGATATTCCGATATTGTCCAACTCTTTTCCGGCTATGTTTCAGTTTTTCCTCTGCATTTGTCTTTGTTTCCTGTCAGCGCTTTTGATTTGTCTTTTTTTCCTGCTTGTTTCTCTGAGTGCTGTGTCCCCTCAGCTGTGGCTGATTGGAACCTGGCCACACCTGGTGTCAATCAGCCAGTTGCTATTTAGACCTGCTTTGTCCTCCACTCTGCGCTGGATTATTTTTTCCCCCCGATATTCAGATATTGTCCAACTCTTTTCCGGCTATGTTTCAGTTTTTCCTCTGCATTTGTCTTTGTTTCCTGTCAGCGCTTTTATTTTGTCTTTATTTCCTGCTTGTTTCACTGGGTGCTATGTCCCCTCAGCTGTGGCTGATTGGAACCTGGCCACACCTGGTGTCAATCAGCCGGGTGCTATTTAGACCTGCTTTGTCCTCCACTCTGCGCTGGATTATTTTTTCCCCCCGATATTCCGATATTGTCCAACTCTTTTCCGGCTATGTTTCAGTTTTTCCTCTGCATTTGTCTTTTTTTCCTGTCAGCGCTTTTATTTTGTCTTTTTTCCTGCTTGTTTCTCTGAGTGCTGTGTCCCCTCAACTGTGGCTGATTGGAACCTGGCCACACCTGGTGTCAATCAGCCAGTTGCTATTTAGACCTGCTTTGTCCTCCACTCTGCGCTGGATTATTTTTTCCCCCCGATATTCTGATATTGTCCAACTCTTTTCCGGCTATGTTTCAGTTTTTCCTCTGCATTTGTCTTTGTTTCCTGTCAGCGCTTTTGATTTGTCTTTTTTTCCTGCTTGTTTCTCTGAGTGCTGTGTACCCTCAGCTGTGGCTGATTGGCACCTGCCCACACCTGGTGTCAATCAGCCAGAAACTATTTAGACCTGCTTTGTCCTCCACTCTGCACTGGATTATTGTCGTGTCGATGTCACCACTACCTGTCAGTGTCATTAATACTTCGTTGTAGCTGTGTCTACTTCTGTTCACTCTGCTCATGTCATAGTTCCTTCGTGTCACAGTAAGTGTTTTTGTTTTTTAGTCCTCAGTTAGCCTTTGTGCTAGTTTTTGTTCATAGCCAAGTTTGTTCTCCGCCTTGTGTGCGCCTTTTGTTTATTCTTGTTTTAGTGTTAGATTAAATCATGTTTACCTGCACAAAGCCTGCCGTCTTCTCTGCATCTTGGGGTTTGTCACAAACGAAACCTGACACGATACCGATATATATACAGCATTTTTGTTGTGATGCCCCGCTGGATGCATTAAACAATGTAACAAGGTTTTCCAAAATAAATCAACTCCATCCATTTTCTACTGCTTATTCCCTTTTGGGGTCACGGGGGGCTCCTAGTGTGTGAATGTGAGTGTGAATGTTGTCTGTCTATCTGTTGGCCCTGCGATGAGGTGGCGACTTGTCCAGGGTGTACCCCGCGTTCCGCCCGATTGTAGCTGAGATAAATCAACTCAATTTATGGGGAAAAAAAATGCCAACATGGCACTGCCATATTTATTATTGAAGTCAGAAATTGCGTTTTTTTTTTTTTTTTTTTTTTTACATGCCTCAAAACAGCAGCTTGGAATTTGGGACATGCTCTCCTTGAGGAGGTTGCGGTGGGCGGGGGGTGTATATTGTAGTGGAAGGGTTAGTGCTGCAAGGGATTCTGAGTATTTGTTCTGTTGTGTTACGGTGCGAATGTTCTCCCGAAATGTGTTTGTCATGGCGCATATTTGTAACAGTGTTAAAGTTGTTTATACGGCCACCCTCAGTGTGACCTGTATGGCTGTTGACCAAGTATGCTTTGCATTCACTTGGGTGTGTGAAAAGCCCGTAGATATTATGTGATTGGGCCGGCACCCAAAGGAAGTGCCTTTTAAGGTTTATTGGCGCTCTGTACTTCTCCCTACATCTGTGTACACAGCGGCATTTTAAGAAGTCATAAATTTTACTTTTTGAAACTGATACTGATAATTTACGATACTACATTTTAAGGCATTTATCGGCCGATAATATCGGCAGACTGATATTATCGGTCATCCCTACTCACTTTAGGTGTGTGCAGTTGTTTCTATCTCACCTGCATTTGGGCGGAAGGCAGGCTAACCCCTGAACAAGTCGCCACCTCATCCCAGGGCCAACACACACTGGGCCAATTAAGTGTTGCCAATCAACCAATCCCCAGGTGCATGTTTTTGGAGGCGGGAGGAAGCCGGAGCACCCAGAGGGAACACACGCAGTCACGGGGAGAACATGCAAACTCCACAGTGAAAGCTCCCGAGCCCGGGATTGAACCCAGGACTACTCAAGTACTACTAACTTCGTATTGTGAGGCACATGCACTTACCCCTGTTTCCACCGTGCTGCCCATTAAATATGTACCATAGTAGCAATATGAATATAACATCCCATATTTCCTTGAATTGCCGCCGGGCATATGGTATGCGCCTGCCTTGAATTACTGACGGGTCGAACTCTCTTCGCAAAATAATTAGCGCATGGTTAGTATTACCGCCTGCTCAAACTCATGACGACACGAGTGACACTTCACCTGTAATAATTTTCAAAATGGAGGAGGCTGATTTCAATACCGGTAATTTGAAATCGCGTAAAGGGAAGAAGATTAACAGCTATTCAGTAGGGTTTAAGGTCCAAACTATTGAATATGCTAAAAAGAACAGTAAGCAGCTATGTTTTATTAATATACCGTAGCTGCGTCTGTCAAATATGAGTCATTAAATGACTCATATTTGATCCTTCTTGCGACTACTTGGCTGCAGAAGAAGTGACAACGAGTGACGTGATATGTGCTGGGACGGATATGACGCTGCGGGTGCACGACGGACCTTTTAGGATGTAACACTCCTGTGCTGGCTATGTAAACAATCGGGCTGAAATAAAGCATGTTCCAGTCCTAAATACCCAGTGTATTATTCATACAATAACAGTTCATGGTGGGATAATGAGATTACCCACGGAGCAGAACGGGAGGGGGAGTTGACCGAGGATAATTCTGTCGTCGCCCGCACTTGAGAAGCCGAGCTAACTGATAGCAGCGGTCTGATAGCAGTTTTCTTAACTGGACTTTCATTCGAAGCATGAGGTAATAAAGGAAGATCTCCATCGAGACAGAGAGACTTTTAAAACTGAAGAAAGATAAGGAAGACTTCTATAAACAAGTTATCGATGCTTCTGATCAGAAGGAGCTGGCATGGACTTGAATCCATCCTTCCATTTACTACCGCTTATTCCCTTTGGGGTTGCGGGGGGGCGCTGGTGCCTGACTTCATTTATTAGTAAAGTGAAGTGAATTATATTTATATAGCGCTTTTCTCTAGTGACTCAAAGCGCTTTACATAGTGAAACCCAATATCTAAGTGACATTTAAACCAGTGTGGGTGGCACTGGGAGCAGGTGGGTAAAGTGTCTTGCCCAAGGACACAATGGCAGTGACTAGGATGGCGGAAGAGGGTATCGAACCTGCAACCCTCTCGTTGCTGACACGGCCGCTCTACCAACCGAGCTATACATTATAATAACTTTTTTTTTATTAAATGTGATGGTATCCTTACATCACACTCAAATTTTTACTACATGCCTTTGGCAAGCGCAGGATTGAGAACAGGTTTTAAATTAATTAGCGCCCCGGCGGCAATTCAGGGAAATACGGTATATGTAATATTTACATATTATACGTATATACAATAAAGACTATAATAACTTTTTCTTTATTAAATGTGATGGTATCCTTAAATCACACTCAAATTTTTACTACATGCCTTTGGTAAGCGCAGGATTGAGAACAGGTTTTAAATTAATTAGCGCCCCGGCGGCAATTCAGGGAAATACGGTATATGTAATATTTACATATTATACGTACAGTATATAATAAATGTAAAATATACAATAAAGACTATAATGACTTTTTTTTTAATTAAATGTGATAGTGTCCTTACATCACACTCAAATTTTTACCACATGCCTTTGGTAAGCGCAGGATTGAGAACAGGTTTTAAATTAATTAGCGCCCCGGCGGCAATTCAGGTTAATACGGTATATGTGATATTTACATATTATACGTACAGTATATAATAAATGTAAAATATACAATAAAGACTATAATGACTTTTTTTTTAATTAAATGTGATAGTATCCTTACATCACACTCAAATTTTTACTACATGCCTTTGGTAAGCGCAGGATTGAGAACAGGTTTTAAATTAATTAGCGCCCCGGCGGCAATTCAGGGAAATACGGTATATGTAATATTTACATATTATACGTATATACAATAAAGACTATAATAACTTTTTTTTTAATTAAATGTGAGGGTATCCTTACATCACACTCAAATTTTTACTACATGCCTTTGGTAAGCGCAGGATTGAGAACAGGTTTTAAATTTATTAGCGCCCCGGCGGCAATTCAGGGAAATACGGTATATGTAATATTTACATATTATACGTAGAGTATATAATAAATGTAAAATATACAATAAAGACTATAATAACTTTTTTTTTTATTAAATGTGATGGTATCCTTACATCACACTCAAATGTTTACTACATGCCTTTGGTAAACTCCGGATTGAGAACAGGTTTTAAATTTATTAGCGCCTCGGCGGCAATTCAGGGAAATACGGTATATGTAATATTTACATATTATACGTACAGTATATAATAAATGTAAAATATACAATAAATATCCCAATTAGCATGTACAACATTACAGTATATGTCACAGCAAAAAAAAAAAAAAAAAGGGCAGCATAAAGAGAACTTGTAGAGATGAGAAATGTTCCCATGTATGGCCAGCAGAGGGCAGCATTAGTACATCAAAATCCTCCATGTGTCACACTGTACTGACCCAGCATGACGTACACGTGCACAACCGGCAGGGGGCAGTATTAGTACATCAAAAACTGTGAAGAAAGTACACCTGCATAGTCAAGCAGGATGTTAACTAGCTATTTAGTCAGTGCTAAAGCACAGTGGATGAGTGAGCTGGTGTCCCTAATAGTGTGGCCACTGTGGGTTTTTACAGTAAAGAAGGTTATCTTCTGTGGAATAGTCTGGAAGTAAATCAGAGTGTAACAGGAGGGAATAGTGTGGAAGCTGCACACATGTTCTCTCCTTCTAGTCAACATTCAAACGCCTGCAGCTATGCACTCCGTCTCTTGACTTTTTTTTTTTCTTCCAGTGCAGTATTTTGAAAAAAAAAAAAAAAAAAAAAAAAGGCCAAGATGTAGAGATCTGCAGATGATTTATTAGCACGGAGCGTTTGTTAAAAGCCTGGCAGGAGAATGAACGCACTAATAGACTCTCTACCACTCACAGGATCTGTTGAGGTGACTGTATCGGCACTCCCGGAGGCGGCGCCGCGTCCATTCCCTCGGTGTCAGGAACCGGGAGGCCATCCCTCTCTGGAAGTTATATTGCAGCAGTCACTTAAGGTAATGCTGCTCCGTGTGATTAATTAATCTGCTTTTGATTTGCTAATAAGGCTTCCAAGGTTAGTGGAAGCTGAGTCAATCCTTTTAAAGAAAGGGCTACTATAAGTGTGGGAGATGTCAATTTATCGGCGCCATCCCTCTTAACCCCGTGAGATTCGTATAATACAATAGCTCGTATCAGCGAGGCTGCCTGGGGGCCACTTCCACACATTTTGTACATTTTAAAAATATGAAAACCAATACCATACAGTTTCATAAAAACATATACCGTATTTTTTGGTACCATAAGGCGCACTTAAAGGCCTACTGAAACCCACTACTACTGATAGTTTATATATCAATGATGAAATATTAACATTGCAACACATGCCAATACGGCCTTTTTAAGTTTACTAAATTGCAATTTTAAATTTCGCGCCGAAATATCCTGCTGAAACGTCTCGGTATGATGACGCGTGCATGTGACGTCACGCATTTTGTTCCCGCCTGGTTCCCAGCTATTAAGTCGTCTGTTTTCATCGCAAAATTCCACAGTATTCTGGACGTCTGTGTTGCTGAATCTTTTGCAATTTGTTCAATGAACAATGGAGACATCAAAGAAGAAAGCTGTAAGTGGGAAGCGGTGTGTTGCGGCCGGCTTTAGCAACACAAACACAGCCGGTGTTTCATTGTTTACATTCCCGAAAGATGACGGTGAATCTTTACTATGGAACAGAGCGGTCAAGCAAACACGGTTGGATTGTACCACGCACACAAAGTACAGTGTATTATGCAGCGATCATTTCGAAAGATCGTGTTTCAAAGAGGGTCCCTTTCGAAGGGCAGAGATGGGCATCGCCACCACTTGTCGACTGGTGCTGAAGAAAGATGCGGGGCCGACCTTCAGGTTGTACAGGTACGACCATATAATCTCACTAAAACACTAGTAACACAATAAGCAGATAAGGGATTTTCCAGAATTATCCTAGTAAATGTGTCTAATATCTGAATCGCTCTGCCGTCTAGTTTTTTTTTCCCTAGTCCTTCACTCTCACTTTCCTCATCCACGTATCTTTCATCCTCGCTGAAATTAATGGCGAAATCGTCGCTTTCTCAGTCCATGACGTCACGCGCACATCGTCTGCTACTTCCAGTACAGGCAAGGCTTTTTTATTAGCGACCAAAAGTTGCGAACTTGATCGTCGATGTTCTCTAATAAATCCTTTCAGCAAAAATATGGCAATATGGCGAAATGATCAAGTATGACACATAGAATGGACCTGCTCTCCCCGTTTGAATAAGAAAATCTCATTTCAGTAGGCATTTAAAATCATTTCATATTCTCAAAACTTGACAGTGCGACTTATAAACCGATGCTCCTATTGTACGGCATCATTTTGGTCGTGCTTACCGACTTCGAAGTTATTTGTTACATGGTGAAACGATTAGTGTGACCAGTAGATGACAGTCACACATACGAGCTATGTGTGGGCTGCAATAGGATGGCAGTCACTTATAAGAGATACGTGTAGACTGCAATATGATGGTAGTCACGCATACGAGCTATGTCTAGACTGCAATATGATGGCAGTCACACATACGAGCTACGAGTAGGCTGCAATATAATGGCAGTCACACATAAGAGATACGTGTAGACTTGCAATATGATGGCAGTCACACATAAGAGATACGTGTAGACTTGCAATATGATGGCAGTCACACATAAGAGATACGTGTAGACTTGCAATATAATGGCAGTCACACATAAGAGATACCGGTAGACTGCAATATGATGGCAGTCACACATAAGAGATACGTGTAGACTTGCAATATGATGGCAGTTACACATAAGAGATACGTGTAGACTGCAATATGATGGTAGTCACACATAAGGGATACGTGGAGACTGCAATACGATGGCAGTCACACATAAGAGATACGTGTAGACTGCAATACGATGGCAGTCACACATAAGAGATACGTGTAAACTGCAATAAGATGGCAGTCACACATAAGAGATACGTGTGGACTGCAATATGATGGCAGTCACACATAAGGGATATGTGTAGGCTAGCAATATGATGGCAATCACACATAAGATTTACATGTAGACTGCAATAAGATGGCAGTCACACATAAGAGATACATGTAGACTGCAATATGATGGCAGTCACACATAAGAGGTATGAGTACACTGCAATATGATGGCAGTCACACTTAAGAGATATGTGTAGACTACAGTATGATGGCAGTCACACATAAGAGATACGTGTAGACTACAAATTGATGGCAGTCACACATAAGAGATACGTGTAGACTGCAACATGATGGCAATCACACATAAGAGATACGTGTAGACTACAAATTGATGGCAGTCACACATAAGAGATACTTGTAGACTACAAATTGATGGCAGTCACACATAAGAGATACGTGTAGACTGCAAATTGATGGCAGTCACACAAGAGATACGTGTAGACTGCAATATGATGGCAGTTACACATAAGAGATACGTGTGGACTGCAATATGATGGTAGTCACACATAAGGGATACATGGAGACTGCAATACGATGGCAGTCACACATAAGAGATACGTGTAGACTGCAATACGATGGCAGTCACACATAAGAGATACGTGTAGACTGCAATATGATGGCAGTCACACATAAGGGATACGTGTAGGCTAGCAATATGATGGCAATCACACATAAGATTTACATGTAGACTGCAATAAGATGGCAGTCACACATAAGAGATACGTGTAGACTGCAATATGATGGCAGTCACACATAAGAGATATGAGTACACTGCAATATGATGGCAGTCACATAAGAGATATGTGTAGACTGCAATATGACTCAAGTAAACAACACCAACATGTTATATGTTTCATTGAAAATACAGAACATTACACACAAACCACCATTACATGTTAAGTAGACCACAAGGGAGTCTTTTACGTTTAGGAAAAAATATATATTATCCATCCATATATTTTTTCTACCGCTTGTCCCTTATGGGTGTGACGTCTTTAATGCGCCCTAAAATCCAGTGCGCCTTTTGTATGAAAATAGACCTGACTAAACCCGCTCATCAGCAGTGCGCCTTACAACCCGGTGCGCCCTATGGTCCGGAAAGTACAATACTAAACTACCTGAACACAACATCCACATCTTAGCTTTGTGGTGTCGTTAATTAAGCTTATTGTCAATAATGTTGTCTTAAATTAAGTATTTTTAACCAAAAATAATGACTAATTGAATTAAAAAATTCAACACTGATTGGCTCAGCCTTAAGTATAGTTACTAACTTGATCATGCTAACTTAAGTATAATTACTAACTTGATCATGCTAACTTTTTTTAAGCCAATTTTGCAGCCGAATACCATATACACCATATAACTTTGTACTTGACACATGCTAACTTTTTTTTTGGTTAATTTTACATGCCTACGCTTCATAGTCAAATAACTTCGTACTTGGCGCATTTTAACTGTTAGCGTGCTAACATTAGCATTCAAGTTTGACTTGCACATTTCAGCATCTACTGATTGTCTCAGCCTTAAGCATTATTACTAACTTTAACATGCTAACTTTTTTTTCATACTAATTTTGCAGCCGAATACCATGTAAGTCATGTAACTTTGTACTTGACACATGCTAACTGTGAGAATGCTAACTTTTTTTTAGCTAATTTTACATGCGTATGCTTTATCGTCATATAACTTTGCACTTGACGCATTCTAACTGTTAGCATGCTAACATTAGCATTCAAGTTCAACATGCGCATTTTAGCATCCAAAACAACGAGACAGCCCTGGTCAGTATCGTGGTCACTGATTGGCTCAGCTTTAAGCATTTGCTAATTTTAACATGCTAACTTTTTTTTTTTTTTTTCTGCCAATTTTGCAGCCGAATACTATATAAGTCATATAAATTCGTACCTGGCACATGCTAACTTCTTTAAGTTAATTTTACATGCGTACGCTTTATCGTCAAATAACTTCGTACTTGACTCATTCTAACTGTTGTCATGCTAACGTTAGCATTCAAGTTGGACTTGCGCATTTCAGAATCCAAAACAACGAGACAGCCCTGGTCAGGATCGTGGCCACTGATTGTCTCAGCCTTCAGTATTATTACTAACTTCAACATGCTAACTTAGTTTTTTTTGGCCAATTTTGCAGCCAAATACCACATAAGTCATATAACATTGTACTTGAAACATGCTAACTGTGAGCATGCTAACTTTTTTTAGCTAATTTTACATGCGTACGCTTTATCGTCAAATAACTTCGTACTTGACTCATTCTAACTGTTGTCATGCTAACGTTAGCATTCAAGTTGGACTTAAGCATTTCAGCATCCAAAACAACGAGACAGCCCTGGTCAGTATCGTGGCCACTGATTGGCTCAGCCTTCAGTATTATTACTAACTTCAACATGCTAACTTAGTGTTTTTTAGCCAATTTTGCAGCCAAATACCACATAAGTCATATAACATTGTACTTGAAACATGCTAACTGTGAGCATGCTAACTTTTTTTAGCTAATTTTACATGCGTACGCTTTATCGTCAAATAACTTCATACTTGACTCATTCTGTTAGCATGCTAACGTTAGCATTCAGGTTTGACTTGCACATTTTAGCATCCAAAACAATGAGATTGACCTGTTCAGTATCGTGGTCACTGATTGGCTCAGCCTTAAGCATTATTACTAACTTTAACATGCTAACTTAGTTGTTTTTTAGCCAATTTGCAGCCGAATACCGTATAAGTCATTTAACTTTCTACTAACGTGGACCTCGACTTAAACAAGTTGAAAAACTTATTGGGGTGTTACCATTTAGTGGTCAATTGTACGGAATATGTACTGTACTGTGCAATCTACTAATAAAAGTCTCAATCAATCAATCAAAAAACTTGACATATTCTCAATGTGAGCATGCTAACTTTTTTTTAAAAACCAATTTCACATGGCGTACGCTTCATAGTCACATAACTTCGTACTCAACACATTCTAACTGTTAGCATGCTAACTTTAGTGTGGAGAGGCGGGGCAGGACACGCTGTAGCCCTGCTCAAGATGGCGGCAAGGAGGCGGAGAATGCGGCGGAATGGAGAGGCGGGGCGTGCCGTGAGCAACGCCGCTGCAATCGAGATCAGGTGCGTGACTCATACACCGGTAATGAATCTACGTATCTCATCTGCTGCGGACACTCCACCTCCTTCTTTCCTGATCTTTCCTCCTTCTCCCCTTTTATACTCTGCGAGGAGATACGTAGATTCATTACCGGTGTGTGAGTCACGCACCTGGTCTCGATTGCAGCGGCGTTGCTCCCCGCACGCCCCGCCTCTCCGTTCCGCCGCATTCTCCGCCTCCTCGCCGCCATCTTGAGCAGGGCTACAGCGTGTCCTGCCCTGCCGTCGGCTCCGCCTCGCCACAGTTAGCATTTAAGTTCGACTTAGGCATTTCTCAAGAAATTGCATTTTCAAATTTTTTTGTTGTTCCAATCCGTGATGCGTTTATCTTGTTTTTAGAATGTTTTAACAAAAAAAACAAGCTGCACTTTGGACACACTTTGCTTGTTCCAGTTATAAACGGGTTGTACTTGTATAGCGCTTTTCTACCTTCAAGGTACTCAAAGCGCTTTGACACTACTTCCACATTTACCCATTCACACACACATTCACACACTGATGGAGGGAGCTGCCATGCAAGGCGCCAACCAGCACCCATCAGGAGCAAGGGTGAAGTGTCTTGCTCAGGACGCAACGGACGTGACGAGGTTGGTACTAGGTGGGAATTGAACCAGGGACCCTCGGGTTGCGCACGGCCACTCTTCCACTGCGCCACGCCGTCCCTTGCAGTTGAGAATTGTAAAAAAATAAAATAAAACAAATCATGTATGTGACATGATTGTGCATTTTGCTGTTGTTTTGAAGCTAATTCCATGTTTCTTCGAGCTTAGGAAGCCATAAATAGTGCATTGCACCTCCCATTCATCTCCTCTGCTGCCCTTCTGTCACTGGCAAGCATTAAGATGATGACGAGTGTGAGGGAGACGTTCTTTTGAGCATCTCCCTTCCATCCATCCACCCGTCCATCCATCAACAGCGGACTTCTCCAACAACCTTGGCAGAGAATCTGCTTTAATGAACCCGACCGGCTGTGTGTTTTTTTACACAGGATGTGTTGTAGAAGTACTGCTGACACAACAGCCCGTGGCAAAAGGGCCTGCTTTTTTAATTTTAGCACTGCGGTGAAGCCTCGGGGTGCGAGTGCTGCAAGATCCCGCGTTTCTTCTCGGGTGTTGTGAAATGCTGTGGCGGGGCGATAGGTGAGGAACCGTTTCTTCCACTTGAATGCAAAAACATGACGGGAAAACTGTAGCATTTGTCTTTAATTGCCCAGACCAGTGTTTTTCAACCACTATTAGTGTGCCGTGAGATACAGTCTGGTGTGCCGTGGGGGATTATCTAATTTCACCTATTTGGGTTAAAAATATTTTTTGCAAACCAGTAATTATAGTCTGCAAACACCAAACTATCTATTAAACAAGACAAGAAGCAAGGAATCAGGCAGGGACACAGTTCAATTTTGCTCATGAGGAGAAACGTTTGGGGCTGAACACTCGGTTACAGTCTCCCACCACGCTCTAGTGCAGTGGTTCTCAACCTTTTTTCAGTGATGTACTCCCTGTGAACATGTTTTTAATTCAAGTACCTCCTAATCAGAGCAAAGCATGTTTGGTTGAAAAAAAAAGAGATACAAAAGTAAAATACAGCACTATGTCATCAGTTTCCGATTTTCTTAAATTGTATAACAGTGCAAAATATTGCTCATTTGTAGTTGTCTTTCTTGAACTACTTGGGAAAAAAAGAGATAAAAATGAGTAAAAACTTGTTGAAAAATAAACAAGTGATTCAATTATAAATAAGGATTTCTACACATAGCAGTAATCATCAACTTTGGGGATTGTAATAGAGATCCATCTGGATTCATGAACTTAATTCTAAACATTTCTTCACAAAAAAAGAAATCTTTAACATCAATATTATGGAACATGTCCACAGAAAAATCTAGCTGTCAACACTGAATATTAAATTGTTGCATTTCTTTTCAGAGTTTATGAACTTCCATTCATATTTTGTTGAAGTATTATTCCATCCATCTTCTACCGCTTATTCCCTTTTGGGGTGGCGGGGGGCGCTGGCGCCTATCTCAGCTACAATCGGGCAGAAGGCGGGGTACACCCTGGACTATTATTCAATAAATGTATTTATAAAGGATTTTTGAATTGTTACTTGTAAACGACTCACGCCGTCGTCTTGCGGGTTCCATGGACCACCAAGGAAGGACATGACTTTGAGCAGGTTTGACTTGCTTTATTTTTCAACACAAGCTTGTCTGCAGTCGGGTCTGTCTGTCCTGTCCTGTCTAAGAATATTTTTCAACATATTGAGCAAAAAGGTTTTTTTTTTTTTTTACCAAGAAAAGTGCACTTGTTATTAGATAGATGGACAGACAGACAGACCTGTCCTGTCTGTCTGTCCATCTATCTAAAAAAATAACTTTTTGCGCAATATGTTGAAAATTTTTCTTAGATTAAGTAAATGCTAGAGCCATTATCTTGACATAATGATATGTGCTCAGCATCGGGATTTTTTTTTTCATGCTTGAAGTAAGAAATTATGACTTCAAAAAAGTAGTTTTATACTTTTGAGTGTTGATGACACAGCTTTGAGACACTTGATATTCTAGTTTCATGCATGTTTTACTCAATATAGGTCAAAACATCTCAGCAACAAGCTGGAATATCTTAACTGAGATCATTTAGGACCAAAACACTTAAAACAATTAAACACTCTAAAATAAAATCTGCTTAGTGAGAAGAATTATCTTATCAGACAGACAATAAGCAAATATCACCCTTATTTGAGATATTTCATCTTACTTAGATTTCAGTTTTTGCAGTGTGGTAGTGAAGGTTCACAACCACATAGACCAGTGGTGTCAAACTCAAATAAAAAGTGGGCCAAAATTTAAAACTGAACAAAGCCGCGGGCCGAGGTTGAACAAATTAACCCTTTAATAGGGACCCAAACAAGTTTTACATTGAATATTGACCAAGCAAGGCTTATATAACTTTATATCCATCCATCCATTTTCTACCGCTTATTCCCTTTTTGGGGTCGCGGGGGGGCACTGGCGCCTATCTCAGCTACAATCGGGCGGAAGGTGGGGTACACCCTGGACAAGTCGCCACCTCATCGCAGGGCCAACACAGATAGACAGACAACATTCACACTCACATTCACACACTAGGGCCAATTTAGTGTTGCCAATCAACCTATCCCCAGGTGCATGTCTTTGGAAGTGGGAGGAAGCCGGAGTACCCAGAGGGAACCCACGCAGTCACGGGGAGAACATGCAAACTCCACACAGAACGATCCCGAGCCTGGATTTGAACCCAGGACTGCAGGAACTTCGTATTGTGAGGCAGACGCACTAACCCCTCTGCCACCGTGAACTTTATAGTGACATACAAAATCCAGTTTCAAATAATAGTAATTAAAAAATATAAATGGCATATCAAATAAAATAAAAAACAAATAATATCAAATAAATAAAATAAAATATCAAATAAAATAAAAACACAAATTTAATGCCTTTTTTCGGCGGCGGGTTTGAGTTGGGGCGGGGTTTGGTGGTAGCGGGGGTGTATATTGTAGCGTCCCGGAAGAGTTAGTGATGCAAAGGGTTCTGGGTATTTGTCCGGTTGTGTTGCGGTGCGGATGTTCTGCCGAAATGTTTGTCATTCTTGTTTGCTGTGGGTTCAAAGCGCGGCGGATATTTGTAACAGTGTTATCCTTGTTTATACGGCCACCCTCAGTGTGACCTGTATGGCTGTTGACCAAGTATGCCTTGCATACACTTGTGTGTGTGTATGAGCTGCATATATTATGTGAGTGGGCTGGCACGCTATTTTTATGGAAGAAAAGCAGACGTGGCGACATGTAGAGAACGCCAAAAGCAGTGCTTTTACGGCCTGCCCCCAATATTATTGTCCGGGTGGAAATCGGGAGAAATTCGGAAGGGTCACTGAACTTCGGGAGTCTCCCAGTAAAATTGTGAGGGTTGACGAGTATGAGTATTAATGTGGTGTTACAGCGGTGGGCCAGCTCTAATGTTAATTTGATAGGGACGGCGTGGCGCAGTGGGAGAGTGGCCGTGTGCAACCCGAGGGTCCCTGGTTCAAATCCCACCTAGTACCAACCTCGTCACGTCCGTTGTGTCCTGAGCAAGACACTTCACCCTTGCTCCTGATGGGTGCTGGTCGGCGCCTTGCATGGCAGCTCCCTCCATCAGTGTGTGAATGTGTGTGTGAATGTGGAAGTAGTGTCAAAGCGCTTTGAGTACCTTGAAGGTAGAAAAGCGCTATACAAGTACAACCCATTTATTTATTTATTATTTATATTGCCTCAAGGGCCAAATGAAATTACACGGCGGGCCAAATTTGGCCCACGGGCCAGAGTTTGACACCCATGACATAGACGGACATGGGTGTGTCTTTGGACCCCCGCCTGAAGACCCCTGGTCAGACCCTGCCTACATCCGTCTTCATTAAAACATGTTGCCCTTTTCAGCAGATGGTCATTAAGAGCCAAAAACTCCCTCCCCCCCCAACCCCAAACTGAGCACTTCTTCTTTTTTTAGCAGCCCTCTATGTTTTTCTGCGAGGACACACTACCTAGAGGACACCCATCATGTGTCAGGAAGCCCACGACATGGTGGATGACACACCACCCGCTAATGACCACTCTCAGGACTTTCATAACGAGGTCAGTTCTCACTCAGTATTAGTTATTGTTGTCTTTCAAAAGAAAAGTGTCACACAAATGCTATAAATATAGATATGTGCACTAAGTAACACAGCATTATTAGTTCCTAATTTCCACTATAAAAGGGAATAAGCGGTAGAAAATGGATGGATGGCCAGAACCTTTTTTTTTTGGAGTTGGGGGCTTTTGATGCATTGCAGCATCATGCACGTCGTCAATAAAGTTGAACAACATAGCCAATCAAATTTATAGTTTATCGTGGACAGAGGTGGGTAGAGTAGCCAGAAATTGTACTCAAGTAAGAGTACAGTTACTTTAGAGATTTATTACTCAAGTAAAAGTAAGGAGTAGTCACCCAAATATTTACTTGAGTAAAAGTAAAAAGTATGTTGTGAAAAAACTACTCAAGTACTGAGTAACTGATGAGTAACCTGATTACGGCAACAAATAATGCACAAAAACATAAAAATAGCAATGAGCAAATTCAGAGCCAGAAATATCTCTTAAGCAACTAAAACAATAATATATGTTAAATAATAGTACATTAAAATAAAATTTAAAAAATGGCACATTGAGCCACAATAACTTAACAGCACCATAGGCTCAGTAGGCATTCATTGATTTGATTGATTGATTAAAACTTGTATTAGTAGATTGCACAGTACAGTACATATTCCGTACAATTGACCACTAAATGGTAACACCCCCAATAAGTTTTTCAACGTTTATCAATTACTTGATAAATGACCAAGTCGAGGTGATCTACCTCATTTATACATACACACACATATCATGTATACACACACATATACATACACACACAAATCATTTATACACATATACATATATATATATATATATATATATATATATATATATATATATATATATACAGTATATAATTTACATTTATTTATTTTGCCGTTTTTGTTCACATGTTGAATGTGTTTTAATGAATATACATGCATGTTTAACATATAAATTCCTATCTTTCATGAAGACAAGAATATAAGTTGGTGTATTACCTGATTCTGATGACTTGCATTGATTGGAATCAAGACCTCCAGGTTTTCAAATGGAGGAGAAAAAAAGTTCCTCTTTTCTGTCTAATACCACATGAAAGTCGTTGGTTTTTGGCATCTTATTTGTTCAGCTTCCATATTCGTTTTTATACACTTTGCAAGAAATACATTGGCGGCAAACTCCGTAGCTTGCTAGCTTGTTTGCGTTGGCTTCCGGAGACTCTTATTTTGTTAGCGCAGGCGCGATGGAGCGGCGCTTTTATTGTGAAGGCAGGAACTGTGCGATCAGTCTTTAGGCTTTTGACCGGAAGTACGGTTGAAATAAAAATTTTCTTTTTTCCTTTACACTTTTGATTGATTGATTATAACTTTTATTATTATATTGCACAGTACAGTACATATTCCGTACAATTGACCACTAAATGGTAACACCCGAATAAGTTTTTCAACCTTTTTAGGTCGGATTTGACGTGTGACGGTCACGTGACCGCCTGGTTTTGTTTGATTGGTCCAACGTCACCAGTGACTGCATGTGATTGGTGAAACGCAGGCATGCGTAGATCCTACTTTGAAGCTCTGTCATTAACCAAAACAAACATTAATAGATCGATAAAAAAAAGTAGCGAGTTGCTAGCTGAATGTAGATAAATGGAACGGAGTAAAAGTAGCGTTTCTTCTCTATAAATATACTCAAGTAAAAGTATGTTGCATAAAAATTACTCGTAGAAGTACAATTTATCCCAAAAGTTACTCTAGTAAATGTAACGGAGTAAATGTAGCGCGTTACTACCCACCTCTGATCGTGGATTCATTTTCAGTTAAGCTCTGAAGTAAATTATATTTATATTGTCACAGTTATTTGTTGACGAACCCCAAGATGCAGAGATGGAGGCAGGCATGGAGTGAGCAAACATGATTTGAATATAAATACTAAGACAAAACCAAACAAAGGGTTCAAAACAAAAGCGCGCACGTGGGCGGATAAAAAAACAAAAGGCCTTTAGCATAGAAGCTAACAAGAAACAAAAAGGAACTTTAGCATGGAAGCTAGAGGATAACAAACAGAAAAACTGGAAATGGCTAATGGCTAACAAAAACAGCTTACCGCTACGACGACTAGAACAAGATGTAGCACGACAGGTTATAGCTGAAATGATGCCAGACACGACAGGTAGCAAAGACACAAGAGTGACATGAGGCAACGACAATTCAAATGACAATACAATGATCCAGCAACTGACACAAGACAAAGGAGGTACAAATAGGAGCCGGCTGATTGGCAACAGGTGTGGCCAGATGCCAATCAGCCCCAGCTGAAGGGGAACACAGCACTCTGGGAACAAGACAGGAAGCTGACAAAATAAGAGCACTAGACAGGAACTAAGGACAGGAAATACTAAACACACTGAGGAGGAACACAGCACTCAGGGAACAAGACAGGAAGCTGACAAAATAAGAGCACTAGACAGGAACTAAAAGACGGGAAATGCTAAACACAGGAAACAGACAAATGCAGAGGAATAAACTAAAATATAAACAAATTGTCAGGGGCAAGCTTGACATATATAATGCTTTTCTCTAGTGACTCAAAGCGCTTTACATAGTAAAATCCAATATCTAAGTAACATTTTTAAACCAGTGTGGGTGGCACTGGGAGCAGGTGGGTGAAGTGTCTTGCCCAAGGACACAAAGGCAGTGTCAGGACTTGGACTGTGACTTGGATTGTTTCTTCCGACGCAAAGGATAGTTGGCACGAGCGAGACGTGAATGTGAGTACATTTTTATTTATACACTAATAAACTACAAAAGGGGAAACAAATGGCGCGCACAATGGTGAAGAACAAACTTGACTAATGGAAACACAAAAGACTAGCATAAAGGCTACAAACTACAAACATGAAACATAAACACTTGCACTGTGGCATGAAAAACATATTTACTGTCACATGGACAGAATGATCATCCAGCAATGGCATGGCATGAAGACAGTTGAGGTATATGGGAAGTTGCCAGGCTGACTACCTGGTAACTGTGGCTTAAATAATAACTATGATCATTACAAACAGGTGTGAGGGCTGAGGACAGGGGCGTGACATGAGGGCAATGTGAAAATTAATGAGCAGCTATGGAGATAAGAGAAACAAGGAAGTTCAAAAGCGGTAAACAAGTGTCCAAAAAAATAACCAAACATGACAAAAACAAAACATGATCTTGTGGGCGTGACAGGCAGTGAGTAGGATGGCGGAAGCGGGGATTGAACCTGCAACCCTCGAGTTGCTGGCACGGCCACTCTACCAACCGAACTATACCGCCCCAATCTGTGTTCCAAAAGAGACACCTGTGATGAAACTTTCACTCAAAAAGAAACAATTCTCCAAGCTAGTGGCAAAAAAAAAAGGGCGGAAAAAAAACTGTATAGAAAAAAAAAATGCATTCAATAAAACAATATGTTGATGATATCCAAATAGAATTAAATTAAAATATATATTTACAAAAATCCCCCCTGACAAAATGATTTTTTGGGGCCTTTGGGTGCATTGCAGCATATCATGCACTGTCATGACTATTGCATCATCATTCAAGTACTCCCGGGATAAACTGAACATCATAGCCAACTCAAATTTGTAAAAAAAAAAAATTATTAAGTGCTCATCTTTGGTAAAAATATGTGTTTCATAAAAAGACACAAGTCATGACCAACATAGAGCAACTGCAGTACCGTATTTTTAAGGCGCGCTTAAAAACCTGTAATTTTCTCTAAACTCGACCTTATAACGCCTAATGTACGGAATAATTTTGGTTGTGTTTACCGACCTCAAAGCTATTTTTTTTGGTACATGGTGAAATGACAAGTGTGACCAGTAGATGGCAGTCACACATAGGAGATACGTGTAGACTGCGATATGATGGCAGTCACACATAAACGATGTGTGGACTGCGATATGATGGCAGTCACACATAAGAGATACGTGTGGACTGCAATATGATGGCAGTCACACATAAGAGATAGGTTTAGACTACGATATTTTGGCAGTCACACATAAGAAATACGTGTAGACTGCGCTATGATGACTGTCACACATAAGAGATACGTGTAGACTGCAACATGTTGACAGTCACGCATAAGAGATACATGTAGACTGTGATATGATGGCAGTCACACATAAGAAATACGTATAGACTGCAATATGATGGCAGTCACACATAAGAGATACGTGTAGACTGCGCTATGATGGCAGTCACACATAAGAGATACGTGTGGACTGCGATATGATGGCAGTCACACATAAGAGATACGTGTAGACTGCACTATGATGGCAGTCACACATAAGAGATACGTGTGGACTGCACTATGATGGCAGTCACACATATAAGAGATACGTGTGGACTGCGATATGATGGCAGTCACACAAGAGATACGTGTAGACTGCGCTATGATGGCAGTCACACATATAAGAGATACGTGTGGACTGCACTATGATGGCAGTCACACATATAAGAGATACGTGTGGACTGCGCTATGATGGCAGTCACACATATAAGAGATACGTGTGGACTGCGATATGATGGCAGTCACACATAAGAGATATGTGTAGACTGCGATATGATGGCAGTCACACATAAGAGATACGTGTAGACTGTGATATGATGGCAGTCACACATAAGAGATACGTGTGGACTGCAATATGATGGCAGTCACACATAAGAGATACGGGTAGACTGCGACATGATGGCAGTCACACATAAGAAATACGTGTAGACTGCGATATGATGGCAGTCACATACAAGAGATATGTGTGGACTGAGATATGATGACAGTCACACATAAGAGATATGTGTAGACTGCGATATGATGGCAGTCACACATAAGAGATATGTGTAGACTGCGATATGATGGCAGTCACACATAAGAGATACGTGTAGACTGCAATATGACTCAAGTAAACACCACCAAAATTGTATATGTTCAATTGAAAATATAGAACATTACACACGGCGCTCAAAAATCTATCAAAATGTTTTAGTACGACTTTGGTTAAGGTATGAAGCCACACCGCTTGATGGATTGTCGGCGCATTAAACATAGGAGTATTATTATGGTGTGTGTATAAGGTAATACATATTATCAGGCGTTTTGTTGTACAATATTATGCAAAAGCAACCTTTTTACCTTCTGGGACCTGCTGATGTATACTTGGGATCTGCATAAGTCCTAAAAATATGCACGCGCCCGCCTTTGAAGTCTGTGCCGACAGTAGTTACTTGATTTGATGTATTTTACATGAAATATATTTTTTATCGGGGATACTAGTAAGCACAGGTTTATATATATACAAAAAAATATATATATAATATGTATATATATGTATATGTATTTTTTGGTGTGTATTGTCAGGTTTGTACCTGACAGTTTGGCCATGTTTTAGTTTTTCCTCTGCGTTTGTCTTTGTTTCCTGTCAGCGCTCTTATTTTGTCTGTTTCCTGTTTGTCTCCCTGAGTGCTGTGTCTCCCCAGCTGTGGTTGATTGGCACCTGGCCACACCTGGTGTCAATCAGCCAGATACTATTTAAAGCTGCCTTCCCCTCCAGTCAGGACTGGATTATTGTCACCACTACCTGTCAATGTCATTAATACTTAACGTTGCAGCTGTGTCTACTTCCGTTCACTCTGCTCATGTCATAGTTCCTTCGTGTCACAGTAAGTGTTTATGTTTCTAGTCCACCGTTAGCCTTTGTGCTGGTTTTTGTTCATAGCCAAGTTTGTTCTCAGCCTTGTGCGCGTCTTTTGTTTGTACCCTTTTGTTTGTTCATGTTTTAGTGTTAAATTAAATCATGTTTACCTGTACGATGCCTGCCGCCTTCTCTGCATCTTGGGGTTCGTCAACAACACAATGTCACATGTATAAGGTAAGACATTATTTGGTTTTTTGTTTCGAAATATTATGCAAAAGCAACTTTTTTTTTTACCTTCCGGTACCTGCTGATCTGTATTTGGGATCTGCATAATTCCGGAAAATTTGCACGTATCCCACTTTGTAGGTTGTTATGTGTTATGAGCCTGGCAAGCAACATAAATAAATGTTTTGTCAGCTCCATAGTTGCTTGTGTCATCGTTTAGAACAGGGTTCACCAACCTTTTTGAAACCAAGAGCTACTTTTTGGGTACTGATTAATGCGAAGGGCTACCAGTTTGATACACACTTAAATAAATTGCCAGAAATAGCCAATTTGCTCCATTAACCTTTGATAAATAAATATATATAAACATTGGTATTTCTGTCCGCCATTCCGTCGTACATTTTCTTTTACGTAAGGTTTTTTTGGACAGAATAAATGATGAAAAAAACACTTAATTGAACGGTTTAAAAGAGGAGAAAACAGGGGGAAAAAAAAGAAAATTTAATTTTGAAACATAGTTTATCTTCAATTTCGACTCTTTAAAAGAGGAAAAACTAGCTAATTCGAATTTTTATGAAAAAATTAAAAAAATAATTTATGAAACATCATCAGTTATTAAGATTCATTTTTAGAATTTTGATGACATGTTTTAAATAGGTTAAAATCCAATCTGCATTTTGTTAGAATATATAACCAATTGGACCAAGCTATATTTCTTACAAAGACAAATTATTATTTCTTCTAGATTTTCCAGAACAAACATTTTAAAAGAAATTCAAAAGTCTTTGAAATAAGAATTAAATTTGATTCTAAAGATTTTCTAGATTTGACAGAATATTTTTTGGAATTTTAGTCATAAGTATTGTTCGTCGAAAAAACAGAAGCTAAAATGAAGAATTAAATTAAAATGTATTTATTATTCTTTACAATAAAAAAATAAATTTACTTGAACTTTGATTTAAATTGTCAGGAAAGAAGAGCAAGGAATTTAAAAATCTGTTAAAAAATCCTAAAATCATTTTTAAGGTTGGATTTTTTTCTCTAAAATTGTCTTTCTGAAAGTTATAAGAAGCAAAATAAAAAATAATGTATTTAAACAAGTTTAGACCAAGTCTTTAAAATATTTTCTTGGATTTTCAACTTTATTTGAGTTTTGTCTCTCTTAGAATTAAAAATGTCGAGCAAAGCGAGACCAGCTTGCTAGTAAATAAATACAATTTAAAAAATAGAGGCAGCTCACTGGTAAGTGCTGCTATTTGAGCTACCTTTAGAACAGGCCAGCGCGCGACTCATCTGGTCCTTACGGGCACCTCGTTGGTGACCCCTGATGTAGAAAGTGGGGTAGTCTCGGGTCAAAGGTCACACAGCAGGACAGCGAGGGAGCGCGCATCATTCGTCTTCTCGGAGTCATCCTCTGCTGTCGCCCTAACAAGGAGGTGACAGGCATACATCTCTGACAAAAAGGAGACGTGTCTCACACAAACGTAGGTGAGGAGGGGGCCAACCGGCTTCCTGTTCCACGGCGTCTACGGCAAACAAATATCCTCATTAGTGCGTCCTCTAATGATGGAAAGCTCAGGAGATTTCCCCCCCCAAAATGCAAAAGTGCTTCAGGGCAGAGATGCTTGTTCTATCCTCTGAAGGGCGTGCGGAGTATTTCCATATAGATGGTCTTATTACCCACCATTGTCTCTAACTTCCAAACTCCGACCGGCATTCAGGGTGCGTTCACTTGTCATCTTCCTTTGGTTGTGGCAGCATCATCGGCGGCGCACACGTGCCGCAAATAAGCGGACAAAGAGCTCTTCGGAGACGGGGTCTACTTGCAATTGAACTCTGGTGCGGGTTACTTGAGCTAAGACGTTGGACCAAAGGCACGGGAATAAGCCAAAAATATGCCGATATGACACAAACTGTATGCTAGAGCAGAGGTGTCAAAGTTGTTTTTACCGAGGGCCACGTCAAAGTTATCTTTGGCCCCAGAGTGCCGCTTTTAACAGTGAATACTATTTGTGGAGGGGGGCGTGGCCTGCTAGCTCAAATAGCAGCACTTACCAGTGAGCTGCCTCAATTTTTAAAATTGTATTTATTTACTAGCAAGCTGGTCTCGCTTTGCACGCCATTTTAAATTCTAAGAGAGACAAAACTTCATCTGGCCGGTATCTTCAGCTCTCACTGGATCGGTTCGCAGCCGAGTGTGAAGCGGCCGGAATGAGAATCAGCACCTCCAAATCCGAGTCCATGGTTCTCTCCCGGAAAAGGGTGGAGTGCCATCTCCGGGTTGGGGAGGAGACCCTGCCCCAAGTGGAGGAGTTCAAGTACCTAGGAGTCTTGTTCACGAGTGGGGGAAGAGTGGATGGTGAGATCGACAGGCGGATCGGTGCGGCGTCTTCAGTAATGCGGACGTTGTACCGATCCGTTGTGGTGAAGAAGGAGCTGAGCCGGAAGGCAAAGCTTTCAATTTACCGGTTGATCTACGTTCCCATCCTCACCTATGGTCATGAGCTTTGGGTCATGACCGAAAGGATAAGATCACGGGTACAAGCGGCCGAAATGAGTTTCCTCCGCCGTGTGGCGGGGCTCTCCCTTAGAGATAGGGTGAGAAGCTCTGCCATCCGGGAGGAACTCAAAGTAAATCCGCTGCTCCTCCACATCGAGAGGAGCCAGATGAGGTGGTTCGGGCATCTGGTCAGGATGCCACCCGAACGCCTCCCGAGGGAGGTGTTTAGGGCACGTCCAACCGGTAGGAGGCCACGGGGAAGACCCAGGACACGTTGGGAAGAGTATGTCTCCCGGCTGGCCTGGGAACGCCTCGGGATCCCCCGGGAAGAGCTAGACGAAGTGGCTGGGGAGAGGGAAGTCTGGGCTTCCCTGCTTGGGCTGCTGCCCCCGCGACCCGACCTCAGATAAGCGGAAGAGGATGGATGGATGGATGGATGGAGAGACAAAACTCAAATAAGAAAATATTTGAAAGACTTGGTCTTCACTTGTTTAAATAAATAAATACTTTTTTTTTACTTTGCTTCTTATAACTTTCAGAAAGACAATTTTAGGATTTTTAAACACATATACCTTTTACCTTCTAAATTCCTGCCTCTTCTTTCCTGACAATTTTAATCGATGTTCAAGTAAATGTATTTTTTGTTGTAAAGAATAATAAATACATTTTAATTTAATTCTTCATTTTAGCTTCTGTTTTTTCGACGAAGAACATTTGTGAAATATTTCTTCAAACTTATTATGATTAAAATTCAAAAATATTATTCTGGCAAATCTAGAAAATCTGTAGAATCAAATGTAAATATTATTTCAAAGTCTTTTGAATTTATTTTAAAATCTTTGTTATGGAAAAACTAGAAAAAAATAATGATTTGTCTTTGTTAGAAATATAACTTGGTCCAATTTTTTATATATTCTAATAAATTGCAGATTGGATTTTAACCCATTTAAAACATGTCATCAAAAAAAATATATATTCATTGTGAGAAATCATTAAGATTATCAGTGTTTCCACAAAGATAAACATAATTAATTATTAATAATAACATAGAATTAAAGGTAAATTGAGCAAATTGGCTATTTCTGGCAATTTGTGTATCAAACTGGTAGCCCTTCGCATTAATCAGTACCCAAGAAGTAGCTCTTGGTTTCAAAAAGGTTGATGACACCTGTTCTACAGTTTTCTTACACCATTTTTTTAATGCATTTTATTAGATTTTTTTTCAAACTAAAATGTAAATAAAATATGGTAAGTTGCAATCATTCCAGAGCATAATACTACCACCACCATGCTTGACGGTAGAATTGGTGTTCCTGTGAGTTTCTCCTTTAAACATATTACTGGGTATTGTGGTCAACCAGCTCAATTTTTTTTTCATCTGACATCACATGGACAAAGGTAAGACCTTCTGGAGGAAAGTTCTGTGGTCAGATGAAACAAAAATGTAGCTCTTTGGCCACAATACCCAGCATATTGTGTATTTTCAAGAAGGATATTATAGAGAAACTACATCTTGTGAGCTGAGGTTGGCGATGAAATGGAGAAATGCTCGCAATTTCCACTCAAACCAACCGACTACGAGGGACTGTACGGTGTCGAATGGCTGCTACGAACTGTGAGTTCAAATATTTTATTTCTTTATTTTTTCACATTTTAGAATAGAGAATAGCGTTTTATTTGTCATTATTACAGTGAACAGGTTCAAAGTGCAACGGAATTGGAACAGATTCCCCTAACGTGCATACACAATTTAGTAATATAAATAGTAAAAAAAAAAAATATATATATATATATATACATAACATTATTGTACATTATAGTCTGGAAAAAAATAAAGACATGACACATGAGGACATGACGGACACATTGTGCTCACTCAGGCCTGTTTAATGCTACTATGGCTCTTGGGAAAAAAATGTTTTTTAGTCTATTTTGCCCCCCTCTTAAAATGTTTTTTGCAATTTTAATTTTGACAGTACCACATAAGATGTGTTTTAATTGCTGATGCAATTAAATGCGCCAGAAAATAACCGGTTTTGTACACTGTTGAGGTGTTTCAATGACCAGTAGTGCGTAAATGGGTTCCTGTACAGTATTTCTCTAGCAGTGGTCATGTTCTGACATCAATTATGGTATTTTGAGAGGTAATGATTGAAGTCAGAGGCCTAGGTGGGAAACGCACAGCCCGCCACTGGCGGTATACCACAAAAAAAGTAAAAAAAAAATCTGCCCTTTAAATGGTAAATAAGTTGTACTTGTATAGCACTTCTCTACAAAACCCGTTTCCATATGACTTGGAAAATTGTGTTAGATGTAAATATAAACGGAATACAATGATTTGCAAATCCTTTTCAACCCATATTCAATTGAATGCACTACAAAGACAAGATATTTGATGTTCAAACTCAAAAACTTTTTTTTTTTTTTTTTGCAAATAATAATCAACTTACAAGTTCGTGGCTGCAACACGTGCCAAAGTAGTTGGGAAAGGACATGTTCACCACTGTGTTACATCACCTTTTCTTTTAACAACACTTAATAAACGTTTGGGAACCGAAGAAACTAATAGTTGAAGCTTTGAAAGTGGAATTCTTTCCCATTCTTGTTTTATGTAGAGCTTCAGTCGTTCAACAGTCCGGGGTCTCCGCTGTCGTATTTCACGCTTCATAATGCGCCACACATTTTTGAAGGGAGACAGGTCTGGACTGCAGGCGGGCCAGGAAAGTACCTGCACTCTTTTTTTATGAAGCCACGCTGTATGTAATGTGGCTTGGCATTGTCTTGCTGAAATAAGCAGGGGCGTCCATGAAAAAGACGGCGCTTAGATGGCAGCATATTTTGTTCCAAAACCTTTATGTACCTTTCTGAATTAATGGTGCTTTCACAGATGTGTAAGTTACCCATGCCTTGGGCACTAATGCACCCCCATACCATCACAGATGCTGGCTTTTCAACTTTGCGTCGATAACAGTCTGGATGGTTCGCTTCCCCTTTGGTCCGGATGACACGATGTCGAATATTTCCAAAAAACAATTTGAAATGTGGACTCGTCAGACCACAGAACACTTTTTCACTTTGCATCAGTCCATCTTAGATGATCTCGGCCCCAGAGAAGCCGGTGGCGTTTCTGGATGTTGTTGATAAATGGCTTTCGCTTTGCATAGTCGAGCTTTAACTTGCACTTACAGATGTAGCGACCAACTGTATTTAGTGACAGTGGTTTGTGCCCAGTATTTCGGTTTGGAATATTTGAGGTGTGTCATGTAAAATGTTTCTAAAAGTGTATTTTAGAAACATTTGAAGAATAAGAAACAGAAAATAGCACACACACATGTACATTTTGGCAAACTAGGAGTGTGAACGCAGCCTTAATTGACAAGTTTCATTATGTTCTCCTGCTATTCATTAACATTTAGCAGGCTAACTTCCCCCCCGATGCACTTACCCTTTTTCCTTTTGTTGTTGTAGCGCCACCTATTCTAATGTGCTGTGAGTGACTGTGTCCTGAGGTGAAAATTGCGGGGAAATATGAAAAGCAATCACATTTTCTGTATCAGTAAGCAGGTCTGATGTAGCCTGGGGGTCATTCTGGCTCTCTGCCGTTGCTTGGGGATGCGTTTTTGTAAGAGCCCCCCCAAGGCTCACCTAGTTAATTAACTTTTTTTTTTTTTTTATGCTATTAGCGCAATGCAACTTGTGATGCTTTCCTTCGCTAATTCTCCGCAGCAAATGAGGGTTTGACAGACACCGTTGTGTTTTTTTTTTTCCTCGTTATTACGTCCTTTTTTGTGTGGCGCCCACACGCGTTTCGTCTTGTCTGCTGACATTTTTTTTTTTTTTTTTTACACAGTTTGCCACTTTGAGCACAGTTGAAACGATTGGGGAATGTTTTTTTCTGCTAAAAAAAAAAAGAAAAAAGTTTTAAATAAGATGCATTTAAGGCAGGCAGATAAAGTTCGAATGTGCGTGACTCACAAAAGGAATCATTCACACAACGTTACTGGCAGGCAAATTAAAAAAAAAAAAGCTGAGTAGCTGCCTGTTTCAGTCATGCACTCAGGCTAATATTACACTTTTACAGTCTTTTAGTAGGCTTGCTATTTGTGTTCACGTGGTTCATGACATTTAATCATGTTTTCAGGGAGTAAACAACCATAATGTATGCCTAATGTAAGACTGCACAGGCATTAACGCAATAATGCAAATATCAATGTTGGCGTATGTTCTTCAAATGAAGTCAAATGTCAGTAGAGTGTGTAAAGTGTGGAAAAAAACCCAAAACCTTTATACCTCCGCCAGGGTTTGTTCGTCTGTTAGTCAGTTAGCAACATCTTTGATCGAACCTTTTGGAAATGTCAGAAATGGAATAAGTTAAAGTACCAATGATTGTCACACACACACTAGGTGTGTTGAAATGTGTCCCCTGCATTTGACCGATCCCCTTGTTTACCCCCCTGGGAGGTGAGGGGAGCAGTGAGCAGCAGCGCTGTCACGCCCGGGAATAATTTTTGGTGATTTAACCCCCAATTTCAACCCTTGATGCTGAGTGCCAAGCAGGGAGGTAATGGGTCCCATTTTTAGAGTCTTTGGTATGACTCAGTCGGTGTTTGAACTCACAACCTACCGATCTCAGGGCGGACACTCTAACCCAGGAGTGCCCATTACGTCGATCGCGATCGACTGGTCGATCTCGGAGGGTGTGTCAGTCGATCTCAAGCCAGGCATTAAAAAATAGACATAAAAATGAGCAATCATCAATCATACCAAGACTTCACTTTCGTCAGTTTTTTGACATTCTCGGCACCCGAGGATCTTGTGAGATGACGCTGGCTGCTGCGAGCTCATATTTAAGAAAAAAATCACTAACAGGGCGGACGCAGAGAAACACATTTTATTTCTAGAGATTCCATACCTACTGTCAAAACTCTAAAGACCGACTGCACAGTTCCTGTCTTCACCATAAAAGACCTGTTTCATCCTGCCTGTGCTAACAAAATAAGAGTCTCAGAAAGCTAGCGTGCACAAGCTAGCAAGCTACGGAGTTTGATGCCAATGTATTTCTCCCCCGCCCGCAGGGACCGCTTTCTCACTTGCTTGCCCACCCGCACACTCACTGACGTCACTCACCTGCTGCCAGACATTAAAGGGCCACACACATATGCTACTCTCATAACAAAGTGTTTAAAAACGAGTATGCAAGTTGGACAAATGAGATGCCAAATCCAACCACTTTCATGTGGTATTGGACAGAAAGGAGGACTTTTTTTTTTCCTCCATTTGAAAATGCGGACGTTATCAGCACCACTGTCTAATTCCAATCAATGCAAGTCATCAGAATCAAATACACCAACTTATATTCTTGTCTTCATGAAAGAAAGGAATCTATGTGTGTTAAACATGCTTGTATTATCATTAAACACCATTAACTTGTTAACAAAAATGTCCATCCATCCATCCATCCATCATCTTCCGCTTATCCGAGGTCGGGTCGCGGGGGCAACAGCCTAAGCAGGGAAACCCAGACTTCCCTCTCCCCAGCCACTTCGTCTAGCTCTTCCCGGGGGATCCCGAGGCGTTCCCAGGCCAGCCGGGAGACATAGTCTTCCCAACGTGTCCTGGGTCTTCCCCGTGGCCTCCTACCGGTTGGACGTGCCCTAAACACCTCCCTAGGGAGGCGTTCGGGTGGCATCCTGACCAGATGCCCGAACCACCTCATCTGGCTCCTCTCGATGTGGAGGAGCAGCGGCTTTACTTTGAGTTCCTCCCGGATGGCAGAGCTTCTCACCCTATCTCTAAGGGAGAGCCCCGCCACACGGCGGAGGAAACTCATTTCGGCCGCTTGTACCCGTGATCTTATCCTTTCGGTCATGACCCAAAGCTCATGACCATAGGTGAGGATGGGAACGTAGATCGACCGGTAAATTGAGAGCTTTGCCTTCTGGCTCAGCTCCTTCTTCACCACAACGGATCGGTACAACGTCCGCATTACTGAAGACGCCGCACCGATCCGCCTGTCGATCTCACGATCCACTCTTCCCTCACTCGTGAACAAGACTCCTAGGTACTTGAACTCCTCCACTTGGGGCAGGGTCTCCTCCCCAACCCGGAGATGGCACTCCACCCTTTTCCGGGCGAGAACCATGGACTCGGATTTGGAGGTGCTGATTCTCATTCCGGTCGCTTCACACTCGGCTGCGAACCGATCCAGCGAGAGCTGAAGATCCCGGTCAGATGAAGCCATCAGGACCACATCATCTGCAAAAAGCAGAGACCTAATCCTGCAGTTACCAAACCGGAACCCCTCAACGCCTTGACTGCGCCTAGAAATTCTGTCCATAAAAGTTATGAACAGAATCGGTGACAAAGGACAGCCTTGGCGGAGTCCAACCCTCACTGGGAATGTGTTCGACTTACTGCCGGCAATGCGAACCAAGCTCTGGCACTGATCGTACAGGGAACGGACCGCCACAATAAGACAGTCCGATACCCCATACTCTCTGAGCACTCCCCACAGGACTTCCCGAGGGACACGGTCGAATGCCTTCTCCAAGTCCACAAAGCACATGTAGACTGGTTGGGCAAACTCCCATGCACCCTCAAGAACCCTGCCGAGAGTATAGAGCTGGTCCACAGTTCCACGACCAGGACGAAAACCACACTGTTCCTCCTGAATCCGAGGTTCGACTATCCGACGTAGCCTCCTCTCCAGTACACCTGAATAAACCTTACCGGGAAGGCTGAGGAGTGTGATCCCACGATAGTTGGAACACACCACCACCCCGGTCTGCCAATCCAGAGGTACCGCCCCCGATGTCCACGCGATGCTGCAAAGTCTTGTCAACCAAGACAGCCCCACAGCATCCAGAGCCTTAAGGAACTCCGGGCGGATCTCGTCCACCCCTGGGGCCTTGCCACCGAGGAGCTTTTTAACTACCTCAGCGACCTCAGCCCCAGAAATAGGAGAGTCCACCACAGATTCCCCAGGCACTGCTTCCTCATAGGAAGACGTGTTGGTGGGATTGAGGAGGTCTTCGAAGTATTCCTTCCACCTATCCACAACATCCGCAGTCGAGGTCAGCAGAACACCATCCGCACCATACACGGTGTTGATAGTGCACTGCTTCCCCTTCCTGAGGCGGCGGACGGTGGTCCAGAATCGCTTCGAAGCCGTCCGGAAGTCGTTTTCCATGGCTTCCCCGAACTCTTCCCATGTCCGAGTTTTTGCCTCCGCGACCGCTGAAGCTGCACACCGCTTGGCCTGTCGGTACCTGTTCACTGCCTCCGGAGTCCTATGAGCCAAAAGGACCCGATAGGACTCCTTCTTCAGCTTGACGGCATCCCTCACCGCTGGTGTCCACCAAGGGGTTTTAGGATTGCCGCCCCGACAGGCACCAACTACCTTGCGGCCACAGCTCCGATCTGCCGCCTCGACAATAGAGGTGCGGAACATGGTCCACTCGGACTCAATGTCCAGCACCTCCCTCGTGACATGTTCAAAGTTCTTCCGGAGGTGGGAATTGAAACTTTGTCTGACAGGGGACTCTGCCAGACGTTCCCAGCAGACCCTCACAATGCGTTTGGGCCTCCCAGGTCTGTCCGGCATCCTCCCCCACCATCGCAGCCAACCCACCACCAGGTGGTGATCGGTAGAAAGCTCCGCCCCTCTCTTCACCCGAGTGTCCAAAACATGAGGCCGCAAATCCGATGACACAACTACAAAGTCGATCATGGAACTGCGGCCTAGGGTATCCTGGTGCCAAGTGCACATATGGACACCCTTATGTTTGAACATGGTGTTTGTTATCGACAAACTGTGACGAGCACAAAAGTCCAATAACAAAACACCACTCGGGTTCAGATCCGGGCGGCCATTCTTCCCAATCACGCCTCTCCAGGTTTCACTGTCGTTGCCAACGTGAGCGTTGAAGTCTCCCAGTAGGACAAGGGAATCACCCGGGGGAGCACTTTCCAGTACTCCCTCGAGTGTTCCCAAAAAGGGTGGGTACTCTGAACTGCTGTTTGGTGCATAAGCACAAACAACAGTCAGGACCCGTCCCCCCACCCGAAGGCGGAGGGAGGCTACCCTTTCGTCCACCGGGTTGAACTCCAACGTACAGGCTTTGAGCCGGGGGGAAACAAGAATTGCCACCCCAGCCCGTCGCCTCTCACTGCCGGCAACGCCAGAGTGGAAGAGGGTCCAATCCCTCTCGAGAGAAGTGGTTCCAGAGCCCTTGCTGTGCGTCGAAGTGAGTCCAACTATGTCCAGCCGGAATTTCTCGACTTCGCGCACTAGCTCAGGCTCCTTCCCCCCCAGTGACGTGACGTTCCACGTCCCAAGAGCTAGCTTCTGTAGCCGAGGATCGGACCGCCAAGTGCCCTGCCTTCGGCTGTCGCCCAGCTCACAATGCACCCGACCTCTATGGCCCCTGCTATGGGTGGTGAGCCCATTGGAGGGGTGACCCACGTTGCCTCTTCGGGCTGTGCCCGGCCGGGCCCCATGGGAACAGGCCCGGCCACCAGGCGCTCGCCATCGTGCCCCACCTCCGGGCCTGGCTCCAGAGGGGGGCCCCGGTGACCCGCGTCCGGGCGAGGGAAATCTGGGTCCATGGTTTTTCATCTTCATAAAGGTCTTCGAGCTGCTCTTTGTCTGATCCCTCACCTAGAACCTGTTTGCCTTGGGAGACCCTACCAGGGGGCTTTATGCCCCCGGACAACATAGCTCCTAGGATCATTGGGACACGCAAACTCCTCTACCACGATAAGGTTGCAGCTCAGAGAGGAGGTTAACAAAAAAATAACAAAAATAACAAAAATGTCTCTTTCATAAATAAATAAATATAAATTATAAATAGGAATGAGGTAGATCTCCTCGACTTGGTCAATTGAAAAGTAGCCCGCCTGCAGAAAAGGTGTGAGCGCCCCTGATCTAACCACTAGGCTACTGAGTAGAATTGATAAAATGTTTTGAATTCCGATTACATTTTAATTCAGTTTAACGGTTCTGTTACTTTCTTTAAGGAAAACACATTTTGAGAATGTTCAGTTTAATCATTTAAATTAATAAAATAAATGCCACCAATTAAAGTTCCATTGCATTCTATTAAAAAATAAATAAATAAATAAATAGATGGATAAAAAAAAAAATATATATATATATATGTATATATATGTATTTATATATATGTATATACAGTATATGTATTTATATATATGTATATATATGTATTTATATATATGTATATATATGTATTTATATATATGTATATATATGTATTTATATATATGTATATATATGTATTTATATATATGTATATATATGTATTTATATATATGTATATATATGTATTTATATATATGTATATATATGTGTATATATATATGTATATATATGTGTATATATATATGTATATATATGTGTATATATATATGTATATATATGTGTATATATATATGTATATATATGTGTATATATATATGTATATATATGTGTATATATATATATATATCAATCAATCATCAATCAATGTTTTTATATGTATTTATGTGTGTATGTGTATGTGTGTATGTATGTAAATATGTATATATATATATTTATGTATGTGTGTGTGTGTATGTGTGTATATATATATATATATATATATATATATATATATATTATATATGTGTATATATATATGTGTGTGTGTGTATATGTGTGTGTGTGTGTGTGTGTGTATGTATATATATATATATATATATATATATATATATATATATATATATATATATATAATCTCCATCCATTTCCTAACACTTATTCCCTTTGGGGTCGCGGGGGGCGCTGGCACCTATCTCAGCTACAATCGGCCGGAAGGTGGTGTACACCCTGGAAAAGTCGCCACCTCATCGCAGGAATATATATATATATATATATATATATATATATATATAGTCGCCCTCTCATCGCAGGGCCAACACAGATAGACAGACAACATTCACACTCACATTCACACACTAGGGCCAATTTAGTGTTGCCAATCAACCTATCCCCAGGTGCATGTTTTTGGCGGTGTGAGGAAGACTGAGTACCTGGAGGGAACCCACGCCGCCATGGGGAGAACATGCAAACTCCACACAGAACCCGGGACTACTCAGGACCTTTGTATTGTAAGGCACATGCACTAACCCTTCTTCCACCGTGCTGGCCATATATATAAAAATATATATATATATATGTGGAGGGGGCGTGTTCTGCGGACCTGCCGCGGTGGGGTTTGTGTAAGGACCGGCCTCGAAGACAGCGGTAGGTAGGTAGATTGCCCAGCTGGGATTTGTTATCTAATTTCCTAACGCCCTTATTAGCAGCAGCCGGGACGAGACACGTGGTTGGAGTCAGTGTAATCAAAATCAACCTTCCAGTCGCAGCTCAGTTTGCACTTTGTGTGTAGAACTGCATGTCCTTGACATAAACACCTTCCATCCGCTGGTGGCTGGCCTGCAGTTAATGGTTATTAACCTGCTGGGCGCTGCTGACGTGTGGCCGCGGGAGAGGGGAGAAAAAAAAAAAAAAAAAAAAAAGGCGGCGCTTTGTCACAGCGTCAGGTCGCGCCGTTGTCCGCTACCTCGCAGGGGAATAATAGATGTGTTTAGCGTTAATCAATGTCTCGCGCGGCCTCATTGAGCAGTGCACTCAGCATCCTGCTTTTGTGTCAGAGAGCCTTTTAATCTAATTGGACATTAAACTCCTGTCATTATTCCTCATGCGCCGAGGCTTATTTACGACGACGCCGCCGCCGCCGCCTGCTTGCTCGTCTTTACCTTTTCATTACAGCATGACAGTCTACATCAGCAACGTCATTAAAGGGAATGAATCAAAGGATGAAATGTGTAATTTAATAAAGGCACATCATTCTTGTTGTTTACGGCAGGAATGTGAGCTCGGCTACGCCGGCTAGATGCTAATAAACAACGTTTACCTCACACTGGGAACGAGGGAGATTCTTAGGGGCGGTATAGCTCGGTTGGTAGAGTGGCCGTGCCAGCAACTTGAGGGTTGCAGGTTCAATTCCTGCTTCCGCCATCCTAGTCACTGTTGTTGTGTCCTTGAGGCAAGACACTTTACCCACCTGCTCCCAGTGCCACCCACACTGGTTTAAATGTAACTCAGATACTGGGTTTCACTATGTAAAGCGCTTTGAGTCACTAGAGAAAAGCGCTATATAAATATAATTCACTTCACTTAAGAGGTCTCAATGGAATCATGCAGAAACTCACTTTTATTTTTTTTTGTAGTATTTCCTACTAAAGTCATGAGTTCATTCCATTGGTTTTTGCTCATTTTCAAAGGCAAAACATACTTTGTTTCTATATGTTATCTGAATTGTTTGTCCATCCATCCATTTTCAACCGCTTATTCCCTTTCGGGGTCGCGGGGGGCGCTGGCGCCTATCTCAGCTACAATCGGGCAGAAGGCGGGGTACACCCTGGACAAGTCGCCACCTCATCGCAGGGCCAACACAGATAGACAGACAACATTCACACTCACATTCACACACTAGGGCCAATTTAGTGTTGCCAATCAACCTATCCCCAGGTGCATGTCTTTGGAAGTGGGAGGAAGCCAGAGTACCCGGAGGGAACCCACGCATTCTCGGGGAGAACATGCAAACTCCACACAGAAAGATCCCGGGCCTGGATTTGAACCCAGGACTGCAGGACCTTCGTGTTGTGAGGCAGACGCACTAACCCCTCTGCCACCGTGTAACAAGGTTTTCCAAGATAAACCAACTCCATCCATCCATTTTTGTACCGCTTATTCACTTTTGGGGTAGCGGGGGGGGCCTAGTGTGTGAATGTGAGTGTGAATGTTGTCTGTCTATCTGTGTTGGCCCTGCAATGAGGTAGCGACTTGTCCAGGGTGTACCCCGCCTTCCGCCCGATTGTAGCTGGGATAAATCAACTCAATTTATGGAAAAAAAAATGCCAACATGGCACTGCCATATTTATTATTGAAGTCAGAAATTGCGTTTTTTTTTTTTTACATGCCTCAAAACAGCAGCTTGGAATTTGGGACATGCGCTCCTTGAGGAGGTTGAGGTGGGCGGGGGGTGTATATTGTAGTGGAAGGGTTAGTGCTGCAAGGGATTCTGAGTATTTGTTCTGTTGTGTTACGGTGCGAATGTTCTCCCGAAATGTGTTTGTCATGGCGCATATTTGTAACAGGTGCATGTCTTTGGAGGTGGGAGGTGCCTATCCCCAGGTGCATGTCTTTGGAAGTGGGAGGAAGCCGGAGTACCCGGAGGGAACCCACGCATTCACGGGGAGAACATGCAAACTCCACACAGAAAGATCCCGAGCCTGGATTTGAACCCAGGACTGCAAGACTTTCGTATTGTGAGGCAGACGCACTAACCCCTCTGCCACCGTGAAGTATTATAATTAATTAGACTTAGACTTAGACCAGGCCGACCTTATTCTGAAATCCCAAAAAGAGGACACATATGCGTGCCAAGGCCCGGAACTAGGTGAAAATTTGCCAATGATACTCGAACTTGCTTTATAAATACATTTATTTAAAATAAGCGTTTTATTCTCCTCTGTTGACAGCAGTGTTGGTGCTAGGAATTTTCAAAATGGGGTCCCACTTTTTTGTAAGCGTTTTGAAAACAAATAATTGTATGCATTTTATGGCGACGCAGGCGTGTATATCATAACTCTCTTGCTCTCTCTGTCTCTGCCCCTCCCTCACGAATGATGCTCCATGCCCACACCTTAACAATTTGTTTTGTTTTCAACCCCTTCTTAACCCTGAACGTACATTGAAAAAACACGCAACCCTAACTCAAAATGCCGGACATTTTAGGCATTTAAGAAACTCCGCCCAGACAGCCCCGCCAAAGAGGACTTGTCTGGGGAAAAAGAGGATGTATGGTCAGTGTAACTTTGACAAACTTTAATGTGTAATGTCTTCGGGGCATCGTGATGCGGTTTGTTCTTCCTTGATGCTGATCGCGCTCGGACACAGCGTGAAGGTAAGAAATAATTAGATTAGATTAGATTAGATAGTACTTTATCTATTCCGTCAGGAGAGTTCCTTCAGGAAAATAAAACATTTCAGCACAATCCCGTTCAAAATCAGACAAACATTACAGGGAGACAGAACAGGATCGCTGACGGGTCTGCCGGCTTCCAGCGCCCCTTACAAAAAAGATGAGATACAGGTAAACAAGGGGGGGTAATGGGAGAAAAATATAGAAGATTAAAATAAAATTAAGAAAATCGGTCCTAGCCTGGGCCCTGGAGAGGGGGTGCAGACTGAGGTCAAGGGAAAAAAACAACAACTCATAGCCATAGTACACATCCCTCTTACATGTGTGTAAGAGGGAAACGTCAAACATCAAAGAACACAGAGAACATTAAAGACATTAAAGCAGCAGATACAACCAGACACTTCTACATACAGCTATGAATAAAAAATAAAAGAAACATATCCACTGTGGTGGCCTCTGCGGTGTTCCCCGCCATCGTCCGCTGGGGTGGAGAGAGCATGGCTAGAGACAGGAGCAGACCCAACAAAGCAACCAAGACAGCCGACTCACTCTCGGCCAGTGTCCAGTCCGAAAGGATGAGCGAGGACACGTCCAAGGAGACTGAGCTGTCCGACACCTGCTCACCCAGCCAAGACACCGCAAAGCCTCTCCGTCCCATGAATAATGGTTTATTTAAACTAAAAACAGACTAAGAACAGAAACACTGGTACTAGGCACAAAAGGCAAACAAACAGAACTAGCATGAGAGCTAGAAACAAACCAAAAGCGCTAGCATGGGAGCTAGGAAAATAACAGAAAAAACGTGTACAGAAGGCAAAACAAAACTACTAGCGCGGGAGCTAGCAGGAACAGGAAAGGGATTACCGAGTCGAAGATAAAGGTCGTCACAGTTGCGCCAACACAAATTGCGTGTAACACAAACTTACGAAGCCAGAAAGAATGAACAGAAAAAGCAGGTTTAAATAAGGACGGTGATTAGCAAAACAGGTGTGCGCCAGGAAACCTCGTCAGGGGAAAATAAGCAGCCATGGTGACAGCACAAACAGGAACTAAGGAAGCCAACCATTAACAGAATATGATATAAAAACGGAACAAAACACGAATATTGTATGATTCGGGCAGCGGATCATAACATTGATGATCCAAAAGGGAAATTGTTCCACACAGTAGCTCAGTTCCAAAGGATGGAATGTGTAAGGATGGATAGGACAATGTAGGTATAAAATAGACTAAAAACATACCGTAGTAGCAATATAAAATATAATATATATAATATTTACATAATATACATGCACAGTGTATGGTATATACTGATATTATATGTTTATATCATATATGTATATGATATACATTTTTAATTTAAATTTTTTTGAACATGTCCAAAAAAAACCAGTACTATTACTTTTTGCATCAAATTAAAATGAAATAAATTACAGTGCAGTTGTCCAATTAGCCATCCTCCCTGCAGCACGTTAAATTAAATTAAAATGAATGAAAATACAATGTCTTTGTTTTCTGAGACATGGTTCCTGCAGCAAAATAAAGTTAAAATGAACTAAAATATAATGTAGTTGTTCTCAAACCTCTTTCCTGCTGCAAATTCCATTAAAATGGACTAAAATACATAGTTGTTAACATAGCCAGCTTTTCTGCAGTAAATTAAATTCAATTGAATTAAATTAAATCACAATAAACCAGAATACAATTTAATTGTTCACATAGCCATCCGTCCTGTAACAAATAAAATAAAATTAAAAATAAATTAAATTATAATAAATTGAAATTAAATTAAATCACAGTTAACTGAAATGCAATGTAGTTGTTTACAAAAGCATCTTTGCTGTTTAAGTAGCCATCTTTCTTGCAGCAAATTTCATTAAAATTAACTGAAACGCAATGCCTTTTATGCAATGCAAATAAAATTAAACTGAATTAATAAAATGTCATTTCATTTCATTTAATGTAGTTTTCCACTTAGCCATCTTTCCTGCAGATCATTTAATTAAATTACAATGAACCAAAGCACAATGTAGTTTTTTGTGTAGCCATCTTTCCTGCGGCAAATTAAATTTAAATTCAATTAAATTCAATTAAATTCAATCACAATACTCTATAATACAATGTAGTTGTTTACATAAGCATCGTTGTTGCAGCAAATTTCATTAAATTGAACTGAAAAGCAATGTAATTTATGCATTTGAAATAAAATTAAACTGAAAAATTGTATTTGATTTAATGTAGTTTTTCCACATAACTATCTTTCCTGCAGAACATTTAATTAAACCAAATCAATTGAATTAAATTTAATTAAATTTCACCTATTGTAGTTGTCCACATAGCCATCTTTCCTGCAGAAAATTAAATTAGAATGAACCAAAGCACAATGTAGGTGTTTGCGTAGCCATCTTTCCTGCAGCAAATGCCATCAAAATGAACTAAAACGCAATGCAATTTATGCAATTCAAGTAAAATTAAACTGATTGAATTCATTTTAATTGAATTGAATGTAGTTTTTCACATAACCGTTTTTCCTTTAGCAAAACTGAATTAAATTAAGTTAAATTACATTAAATGGAGATGTCCACATAGCCATCTTTCCTGCAGAAAATTAAGTTAAATTAGAATGAACCAAAGAACAATGGACTTCTTTGCATTGCCATTTTCCTGCAGCAAATTATTGAATTCAATTTAAAGGATCAAAAACATAATGTAACCGTTTGCGTAGCCATCTTTCTTGCAGAAAATTTCATTAAAATGAACCAAAACAAAATCTAATGTATGCAATGAAAATAAAAATTTAACTGAATTATTCAAATACAATTTAATTTAATGTAGTTTTTCCCATAACCATCTTTCCTGCGGAACATTTAATTAAATCAAATATATTGAATAACATTTAATTAAATTGAACTTTATGTAGTATTCCACATAGCCATCTTTCCTGCAGAAAATTACATTCAATTAGAATGAACCAAAGCACAATGTTTGTTTTTGCACTTCCTGGTTTGTTTTGTCACCATGACTACCTGTTAGTTTTCACCTGTTCTCATGTCTCACACCTGTTTTTACTAATCACCACAGTATTATTCAAGCCTGTCTGTTTCTGTTCTTCGTGCTGGCAACATCTGTCACGACTAAGACTTGGGCGTGGATTGTTTTTCCGAGGTTAAGGAAAGTTGGCACGGGCAAGACGTGAATGTAAGTACATAAGTTATTGTTAACACCAGTGGTCCCCAACCACCGGGCTGCGGCCCGATTGGTACCAGGCCGCAGAAGAATTTTTTTATAAAAAAAACAAAAAAAAACACTTTTTTTTTTTTTTTTAATTAAATCAACATAAAAAACACAATATACACTTACAATTAGTGCACCAACCACAAAAACGTCCCTTTTTCATGACAAAACGTCCCTTTTTCATGACAAAACGTCCATTTTTCATGACAAAGAAGAAAAAAAAAAAATATATATATATATATATATATATATATATATATATATATATATATATATATATATATATATATATATATATTAAGCGTTAAGCGCTGACCGGTCCGCGGATAAAAAAAGGTTAGGGACCACTGGTTAACACTATAACTAAAAACAGGAACACACAAAAGGCGTGCACAATGGCGGTACAAAAACTTGGCTATGAAACAAAACTATGAACATAAAACAAAACACTTGCACAATGGCATGAATAACAAAAACTTACTTGGAAAAAAACAAGGGGCTTGGATCATTGGCATGGAAGGCATAGAAGGTGGTTAACGGTGGGAAGGAGGTGATAGACCGTGATGTTGCCAGGACGAAGAACAGAAACAGACAGGCTTAAATAATACTGTGGTGATTAGTGAAAACAGTTGTGGGACATGAGGACAGGTGAAAACTAATGGGTAGTCATGGTGACGAAACAAAACCGGAAGTGCAAAAACAGGAACTGAGTGGCCAAAAAACAAACAGAACATGACTAAAACAAAACATGATCACATAGACATGACAAATGTAGTTTTTCACATGACTATTTTTCCTGCGGCTAATTAAATTAATTACATTTAATTTAATGTAATGTAGTTGTTCACATAGCCATCTTTCCTGCAGAAAATTGAATGAAATTAGAATAAATCAAAATGAATTAAAATAGTGAAGTGAAGTGAATTATATTTATATAGCGCTTTTCTCTAGTGACTCAAAGCGCTTTACATAGTGAAACCCAATATCTAAATTACATTTAAACCAGTGTGGGCGGCACTGGGAGCAGGTGGGTAAAGTGTCTTGCCCAAGGACACAACGGCAGTGACTAGGATGGCGGAAGCGGGAATCGAACCTGCAACCCTCAAGTTGCTGGCACGGCCACTCTACCAACCGAGGTATTCCGCAAATACAATGTAGTTGTTCACACAGCCCATTTTCTCACTGTTGCATGGATTCCCTGTCTGATCCCCACTGAGACAGTATAGAAAATGGATACAATGCTGCTGTACTTTTCCTAATTTTAACAGATTTGGGGTTTTTGAAAAAAATATATTTAAAAAAAAAAAAAGTGTCAAATGCAGATTTTAGGAGAGAGAAGCCCGAGGGGACCACTTTATTCATACGTGAAGTGCAATCTTTAAAAAAGCATCTTATGAGAATGTACGATATTATTAGCATCTCGTCTGGTCTAGTCCAACAATTCCACGACTCGGGGGTCTCGGGTACGGGGGGCGTGGGCGGGGGGGGGGGGGGGGGGGGGGGGATGGGGGCGCGTCTCCTCCTTCATTTCCCAGCTGGAGATCTTCTTTCATGGCTGTTAGGCAAGCACTTGAAGTAGAAATGCACTTGACATATAAAGAGGCGTAATCATGGGGTGTTTGAACTGCACTCAGTGTGTGTGTGCTCGTCATATTCCTCTCATAGGCCACGCCCCCCTGCATCTTTGCATCAATGCATCTGATGCATCAGTAGTTGTGATGGGAGATTTTAGTCAAGGCAAAATTGTCCTTTCCTCCGTGTCGTTCCCAATTAGAGGCGCAGCGGACATTTCATTAGGCTAATATGTCTCGGCTGACATTATTGTGCTGAGCTCACTGTTTTCATCACACTTGCGTGGCGGTAAAAAAAAAAGAAAACACTCCCACCCCGCGTCTCGCTCACGCCCTCGCAGAGCGAGGCAATTAATTAAAAGGGGTTTGGAGCGACCGCGTCGGAGGCGCTGCCAGGAAAGGCTCTTAAAGCCCCTAACGCTGTTCTTTGCAATCAAAAGTGTGTCGTTTGTTGTCGTCGTTATTGTCGGTGTCAATCATAGCCGGGTCAGGGGCTTTCTGAAGGGGGTCTGAGACAAGATGGCTGAGGTCAAAGGTCTAATTCATTGTTAGAATAATTTATATATATTATCACACAACTCTTATGCTTAAAGGCCTACTGAAAGCCACTACTACCGACCACGCACTCTGATAGTTTATATATCAATGATGAAATATTAACATTGCAACACATGCCAATACGGCCTTTTTAGTTTACTAAATTGCAATTTTAAATTTAAGTATCCTGTAGTCTGCTTTAATCGCATAATTACACAGTATTCTGGACATTTGTGTTGCTGAATCTTTTGCAATTTGTTCAATTAATAATGGAGACGTCAAAGAAGAAAGATGTAGGTGGGAAGCGGTGTATTGCGGCTGTCTTTAGCAACACAAACACAGCCGGTGTTTCCTTGTTCACATTCCCGAAGGTGAAGCTTTGCTACGGAACAGAGCGGTCAAGCGGACATGGTTCCCGACCACATGTCAACCGGCAGGTTTTGGTGAGAAAATTGTGGTAATAAGTCGGCTCTTACTGTAGACATAAGCGGAGCTTGCGTCTTTTCTCGTGCACCTGTCCCTCAGAGACACCGGCTGTCCCCACACCCCTCCGACTTTCAGGTACGACAGTATCGTCTCACTACAACACTAGTAACACAATGAACAGATAAGGGATTTTCCAGAATTACCCAGTAAATGTGTCTAATAACATCTGAATTCCTCCCACTGCCCTGTCTTTTTTTTTCTCTTTATTATTCACTCTAACGTTCCTCATCCACGAAGCTTTCATCCTCGCTCCAATTAATGGGGAAATTGTCGCTTTCTCGGTCCGAATCGCTCTAGCTGCTGGTGGCTATGATTGTAAACAATGTGAGGGTGTGAGGAGCTCTACAACGCGTGACGTCACGCGCACATCGTCTGCTACTTCCGGTACAGGCAAGGCTTTTTTATTAGCGACCAAAAGTTGCGAACTTTATCGTGGATGTTCTCTACTAAATCCTTTCAGCAAAAATATGGCAATATCGCGAAATGATCGAGTATGACACATAGAATGGACCTGCTATCCCCGTTTAAATAAGAAAATCTACTTTCAGTAGGCCTCTAAGTTGCTATAGCTATTATCAATTGTGCCGAAGAGGTGTTTTTCTTTGTCCGTGCAAAGCTGGCAATCCAAAAGTTTGCAAGTCGGCCTCGTATCAGTGTTTATTTCCAGTATCGGCCTGCTGACTGCCAAGGCCGAACATCGGGTACCGCGACACAGACGGATCAGAGACAAGGCGATATCACGACCATACTTGTCAACGTTGAGACCTCCAAATTTGGGAGATGGGGAAATGGAGTGGGGGGGGGGTGTTTGGTGGTAGCGGGAGTTGTATATTGTAGCGTCCAGGAAGTGTTAGTGCTGCACGGGGTTCTGGGTATTTATTTTGTTGTGTTTGTGTTTTGTTACGGTGCGGATGTTCTCCCAAAATGTGTATGACGTTCTTGTTTGGTGTGGGTTCACAGTGTGGCGCATATTTGTAACAGAGTTAAAGTTGTTTATACGGCCACCCTCAGTGTGACCTGTATGGCTTTTGACCAAGTATGCTTGGCATTCACTTATGTGTGTGTAAAAGCCGCATATATTTTGTTACTGGGATGGTACGCTGTTTGTATGGAGGAAAAATGTAGTGCCTTCAAGGCAAGCCCCCAATATTGCTGTCCGGGTGGAAATCAGGAGAAATTCGGGAGGATGGATATTTTCGGGAGGGGCACTGAAATTCGGGAGTCTCCTGGGAAAATCGGGAGGGTTGGCAAATATGCCCGTGACTACTTAATTTGCGAAATGGCAGCAACACCCGGAGAACTTGGGTGCGTTTGTTACAATATGACTCAAGTAAACAACACCAACATTTTATATGTTACATTGAAAATATAAGACATTACACACGCCGCTCAAAAATCTATCAAAATGTTTTAGTAGGACTTTGGTAAGCTATGTAGCCACACCGCTTGATGGATTGTATTGTGCTTCAACATAGGAGTATTATTACACTGTGTGCATAAGGTAAGACATATTATCTGTCGTTTTGTTTCGTAATATTGTGCAAAAGCACCTTTTTTTTTCCGGCTGATCTGTATTTGGGATCTGCATAAATCCTGAAAAAGTGTGAGAGTCCGCCTTTGTAGTCCGTGAAAACCCCGTAGTGGATAAGCTTATTCTTTTTCTCTATCTTCTTGTTATGGGACATTCATCCTCGCTGCTGCCATTTCTAATATAAAGTAGTGTAAAGTTCTTACTTGTCAGAAAACTGGCTATGAAAGTGCTAAAACATACTGGTGTAGTAAGTTTAAATTATTCACTCAAGAAAATTTAGTTGTTAGAGGGTTCCGGTTGGACAGTTTGTCACGGGGATGAGGAGATGCTGCGCCGTTGTTGATTAAAGTAAAGTCTGAATGTCATTAAAACAGTTAGCGCCATCTTTTGACACTTCTTCCACTCTCATCCTTGCACGCTACACCGCTACAACAAAGATGACGGGGAGAAGACGCTGTCGAAGGTGAGCCACGTAAATAAGACACGCCCACAAAACGGCGCATCCTGAGGCGACTGTCAGAAAGCGGCTTGAAGATGATTTGTAAATCATCATCTATGCAACATTTTGACCTAAGAACCACCATTACATGTTATGTAGACCACAAGGAAGTCTTTTACATTTAAAAAAAAAAAAAAGGAAAAATATGACTCCTTTAATGCGCCTTATAATCCGGTGCGCCTTATATATGAAAAGGGATTTTTTTAAAGTAGACCATCGGCAGTGCGCCTTATAATCCGGTGCGGCCTATGGCCTATTTATTTTTTTAATATTATTATATTTATTATATATATTATTATATTATATATTTATCATTATTATATTATGCATGTTTTATTTGTATATATTATATATATATATATATATATATATATATATATATATATATATATATATATATATATATATATATATATATATATATATATATATATATATATATATATATATATTTTTTTTTTTTTATTGAATAGAGTTTTATTGTCATTATTGCAGTGAACAGGTACAAAGAACAACAAAATTGGAGCAGATCCCCAAAGGTGCATACACAATAATCTGGTAATATAAATAGTAAAGAAAAGATAGAAAATAAGTTATGTATCTATATGTATGTGTGTGTGTGTGTATATATATATATATATATATATATATATATATATATCCCCACACATGCATATATCCATTGGGGCGGTGTAGCTTTGTTGGTAGAGCGGCCGTGCCAGCAACTTGAGGGTTCCAGGTTCGATCCCTGCTCCCGCCATCCTAGTCACTGCCGTTGTGTCCATGGGCAAGAGACTTTACCCACATGCTCCCAGTGCCACCCACACTGGTTTGAATGTAACTTAGATATTGGGTTTAAATGATTAATATAAATGGGTTGTACTTGTATAGCGCTTTTCTACCTTCAAGGTACTCAAAGTGCTTTGACACTATTTCCACATTTACCCATTCACACACTGATGGAGGGAGCTGCCATGCAAGGCGCTAACCAACACCCATCAGGAGCAAGGGTGAAGTGTCTTGCTCAAGGACACAACAGACGTGACAAGGTTGATACTAGGTGGGGATTGAACCAAGGACCCTCGGGTTGTGCACGGCCACTCTACCACTGCGCCACGCCGTTAACTATGTAAGCGCTTTAAGTCACTGGAGAAAAAGCGCTATATAAATATAATTGACTCACTCACATGTATATATATACATATTGCACTATTGTTATTATATTATGTCATTTAATATATTATATATAATATGTATTATATATTTTATTGTATGTGTAAATATCCATCCATCCATCCATCATCTTCCGCTTATCCGAGGTCGGGTCGCGGGGGCAGCAGCCTAACCAGGGAAACCCAGACTTCCCTCTCCCCAGCCACTTTGTCTAGCTCTTCCCGGGGGATCCCGAGGCGTTCCCAGGCCAGCCGGGAGACATAGTCTTCCCAACGTGTTCTGGGTCTTCCCCGTGGCCTCCTACCGGTTGGACGTGCCCTAAACACCTCCCTAGGGAGGCGTTCGGGTGGCATCCTGACCAGATGCCCGAACCACCTCATCTGGCTCCTCTCGATGTGGAGGAGCAGCGGCTTTACTTTGAGTTCCTCCCGGATGGCAGAGCTTCTCACCCTATCTCTAAGGGAGAGCCCCGCCACCCGGCGGAGGAAACTCATTTCGGCCGCTTGTACCCGTGATCTTATCCTTTCGGTCATGACCCAAAGCTCATGACCATAGGTGAGGATGGGAACGTAGATCGACCGGTAAATTGAGAGCTTTGCCTTCCGGCTCAGCTCCTTCTTCACCACAACGGATCGATACAACGTCTGCATTACTGAAGACGCCGCACCGATCCGCCTGTCGATCTCACGATCCACTCTTCCCCCACTCGTGAACAAGACTCCTAGGTACTTGAACTCCTCCACTTGGGGCAGGGTCTCCTCCCCAACCCGGAGATGGCATTCCACCCTTTTCCGGGCGAGAACCGTGGACTCGGACTTGGAGGTGCTGATTCTCATTCCGGTCGCTTCACACTCGGCTGCGAACCGATCCAGCGAGAGCTGAAGATCCCGGTCAGATGAAGCCATCAGGACCACCTCATCTGCAAAAAGCAGAGACCTAATCCTGCGGTCACCAAACCGAAACCCCTCAACGCCTTGACTGCGCCTAGAAATTCTGTCCATAAAAGTTATGAACAGAATCGGTGACAAAGGACAGCCTTGGCGGAGTCCAACCCTCACTGGAAATGTGTTCGACTTACTGTCGGCAATGCGGACCAAGCTCTGGCACTGATCATACAGGGAGTGGACCGCCACAATAAGACAGTCCCATACCCCATACTCTCTGAGCACTCCCCACAGGACTTCCCGAGGGACACGGTCGAATGCCTTCTCCAAGTCCACAAAGCACATGTAGACTGGTTGGGCAAACTCCCATGCGCCCTCAAGAACCCTATGTGTAAATAAATAAATATAAATGTAAATAACATGAAAAAAATCACAATTAAAAAAAAAAAAATAGGCTGCAACAATTACAAAAAAAGCCTGTAAAATCCTTAAGGGACTGGCGTAGGAAAAAAAAAAAAGTGAGCAATCAGGACTAGTGGACGTTTGCTCCTTGACTCAGTAAAGCAGTGTGCAGCTGCTCCTAACGAGTAGCAGGCCTGCGGTGTTAATTGAGGTGTAGCAGCTTTTAGCATTCTACCTCGTCACCCCATTTAAGTGAAGTGGCCACATTTTTGTTTCCCATTCCTCCGCCGTGACACTCCTCACCACTTAAACACATTTCGCTTCCGGATGTCTGCATGAGTACGACCTTCATACGTCAACCTGTTGTCCGGTCAAGCCCCCACCCCGCCCTTGCGTCGCCATGGAGCCGCAATGATGCTGCGGCCCGCGTCGATATTCAAGCATGCGGTGCTTTGCTCCCCCCGAGGGGCTGCCGGTAATTGAAATTTCTGAAGTGCGGCGTGTTTAATAATGGAATTAATTTCCCATGCAAAGTGCATCGGATTGAGCGCGCCCGCATGCAGCCAGCAGCGGTGAGGGGAGGGTTCCACGCCGAGACGAGGAGAACGTAGTGATCGCATCACTACGGAGTGCTTCTTTCTGTTAGTCAGCACTTGGAACTCCACAATAGCCAATCTACTGTCAACCTATAACGTTATAAATGGTGGTCTTCTCGGGCCGGATGTCCCTCAAAAAAACGTTGGCTTCCATGATGTGGTTTTATGCAACGATATGTGACATTTTAAAGACCTGTTTGTCAAGACTTGGACTATGGGATGGTTTGTTTTTCCGATGCAAAGGAAAGTTGGCACGAGCAAGGTGTGAATGAAGGTACATGTTTATTTATTACACTAACAAACTACAACAAAGGCGAGCACAACGGCGGTACAAAACTGTCAGATGTATTTGTTGACGAACCCCATGATGCAGAGAAGGAGGCAGGCATTAAATGGGAAAACATGATTTAATTTAAATAATAGAACAAGAACAAACAAAATCCACGCACATGGGCGGAATAACAAACTAAGGGAGCTAGCACTGGAAGCTAGAAAACAAAAAGGAACTTTAGCATGGAAGCTAGTGGATAGCAAACAGAAAAACTGGAAATAACTAATTGCTAACAGAAACAGCTTACCGCTACGACGACCAGGAGAAAATGTAGCACGACAGGTAGTAGCTGTAACAAGACGACACGACACGATAGCAACGACAAAAGCGACATGTGGCAACGACAATACAATACAATGATCCAGCAACTGACACAAGACAAAGCAGGTACAAAAAGGACTGGGCTGATTGGCAACAGGTGTGGCCAGGTGCCAATTAGCCACAGCTGAGGAGGAACACAGCACTCAGGGAACAAAACAGGAAGCTGACAAAATAAGAGCACTAGACAGGGACTAAAGACAGGAGATACTAAACACGATGCAAAGGAAAGTTGGCACGAGCAAGGCGTGAATGAAGGTACACGTTTATTTATTACACTAACAAACTACAACAAAGGCAAACAAAAGGCGCGCACAATGGCGGTACAAAACTGTCAGATGTATTTGTTAACGAACCCCATGATGCAGAGAAGGAGGCAGGCATGGAATGGCAAAACATGATTTAATTTAAATAATAGAACAAGAACAAACAAAAAGCGCGCACATGGGCGGAATAACAAACTAAGGGAGCTAGCGCTGGAAGCTAGAAAACCAAAAGGAACTTTAGCATGGAAGCTAGTGGATAGCAAACAGAAAAACTGGAAATAACTCATTGCTAACAGAAACAGCTTAGCGCTACGACGACCAGGAGAAAATGTAGCACGACAGGTAGTAGCTGTAACAAAACGACACGACACGATAGCAACGACAATATCAATCAATCAATCAATGTTTACTTATATAGCCCTAAATCACTAGTGTCTCAAAGGGCTGCACAAACCACTACGACATCCTTGGTAGGCCCACATAAGGGCAAGGAAAACTCACACCCAGTGGGACGTCGGTGACAATGATGACTATGAGAACCTTGGAGAGGAGGAAAACAATGGATGTCGAGCGGGTCTAACATGATACTGTGAAAGTTCAATCCATAACGGATCCAACACAGTCGCAAGAGTCCAGTCCAAAGCGGATCCAACACAGCAATGAGCCAGCAACTGACACAAGACAAAGCAGGTACAAATAGGAGCGGGCTGATTGGTAACAGGTGTGGCCAGGTGCCAATTAGCCACAGCTGAGGAGGAACACAGCACTCAGGGAACAAGACAGGAAGCTGACAAAATAAGAGCACTAGACAGGTACTAAAGACAGGAGATACTAAACACAGAGGAAACAGACAAATGCAGAGGAAAAATCTAAAACATAGACAAACTGTCAGGGGAAAGCCTGACAAAAACTAGACTATGAAAACAAACAAAGCAAAAAGGCAGAACTATGGACAAAAAAAAAAGACACTAACTGTGGCTTTAAACAAACCAAAAACTTACGTGGCACAGACAGATTGATAAGACAGGCATGGCATGTAGGGAGTTGAGGTAAAGTCGCCAGGCTGACTTCCTGGCAACTTCCGGTTTAAATAATAGACATGATAATTGCCAACAGGTGTGAGACATGAGGACAAGGTGAAAACTAATGAGTTGGCATGGTAACAAAGCAAACAAGGAAGTGCAGGAACAGCAACTGAGTGTCCAAAAAATAAAACCGGACATGACCAAAACAAAACATGATCCCTTAGAAGTGACACTGTTGTGTAATTCGTAAATAAAAACAGAATACAATGATTTGCAAATCCTTTTCAGCTTATATTCAATTGAATAGACTGCAAAGACAAGATATTTAACGTTCGAGCTGGAACATTTTGCAAATATTTAGCTCATTTGGAATTTGTTGCCTGTGAAATGTTTTAAAAAAGCTGGCACGAGTGGCAAAAAAACTGAGAATGTCATGGGCGAAACGCATAGTGAAGCACGTTTTGTCCACCCCAAGATGGAAAAAGACCAATCGGACAGGAATAGCAGGTAAGAGCTTGATTTAATACAAAAATTAATAGCTGTGGTACAAAAATGGACAGAAATAAACAAAACCCGTGCCAAACGCACGGGAAGCTAAGCTAAAACTTAGCACTGAGTCTAGAGTCCAAACAAAGTGTGCAAACAAAGGATCAAGGCTGAATGAAGGGAACAGGCAGGTTTAAATAAGGAAGTTTATTCATTAAACACAGGTGCACGTCAAACACGAGCAGGTGGAACAAATCAGAAACCATGGTAACAAGATAAATAAGGAAGAGCAAAACAAGGAACCGGAAGAGTCCAAAACAATCCGAAAACACAAAAGGACTCAGAAACCGAAATCAAAGTGTGAAAAACCGAAAAAGTTGAGCCTGGCTCATCAAATGCAAAAAAAAAAATTTTTTTTATTTTTATTTATTTATTTATTAAATCAACATAAAAAAACACAATATACACTTAGTGCACCAACCACAAAAACCTCCCTTTTTCATGACAAACAAAAAAAAAAGCCACCCCCCACACACACACACACACACACACACGGGCCGCGGGACAAATTATTAAGCGTTGACCGGTCCGCGGACACAAAAAGGTTGGGGACCACTGCTGTAAAAGACAAAGACTAACCATATATAGTACCGGTACACCACTTAAACAAATTCCCGCTCTTTATTGTCACCAACGTTTGATTGTGTAAAAGACAAAGACTAACCAAACGTTAATTTGCATCCCTGCTTTGCCGTCGACCGATGCTTTATTTTTTTTTTTGCAATCCTGAGCATTTTTTTTTCCACTCGGCTAAAATGTCCCCGGTTGCCATCCGGCAAGGGAGGCCCGGGTAGAGAGAAAAAAAAAAAAAAAAAAGGTCAAAGCAATTTATATGTGACATGTAGACTTTGATCGCTTTGTCATCGCCTCAGGGCCCCAACCTGCCTCTCTGACGTATCCCCTCACCACAGCCACCAGCAACACTTTCTTATTGACACGGACAGATGTACACACACACACACACACACACACACACACACACACACACACTCTCGTATTTTTTCATCTTCTTGAGACCTCCGAAAAATGCCTACCCACCCTAGATATATAAAGATTTGTATTTACAACATTAATAATATATACATTCTATGTAGTCAAGGTTTCTGTGGTTTATTGTGCTCAATACCGGGGGTCATACTTGCCAACCCTCCCGGATTTTTGGGGAGACTCCCGAAATTCAGCGCCTTTCCTGAAAAACCTCCCAGGACAAATTTTCGCTGGAGGGGAGCGTGGCAGACCTGAGTGAGGACAGCCTGTTTTCACGTCCGCTTTCCCACAATATAAAAAGCGTGTCTGCCCAATGACGTTATAAATGTAGAATGATCGAGGGCGAGTTTTTGGTTTCTTATGTGGGTTTATTGTTAGGCAGTTTCATTGACGCCCTCCCAGCGTGGTAATAACACACAACAACAGCAGTCACGTCTTCGTCTACCGTAAAGCAGTTCGTCTGCCGTAAACAGCAATGTTGTGACACTCTTAAACAGGACAATACTGCCATCTACTGTACATGCATATGGTTGGAAAAATAGTGACAGAGAATAGAACAAGGATGGACAATTCAACCCTTAACTCAATGAGTAGATGAGTGTTATGTGTGTGTATATGTTTAAATAAATGAACACTGAAATTCAAGTATTTGCTTTATATATACAGTGTTTCCCACAGATCAGGCATCTATTTGTGGTGGTGTGGTTGGGGGGGTGACAGTGGCAGCAGC